>NC_135570.1:1765000-2042500 GCF_964340395.1 Glandiceps talaboti | reverse complement strand
ACTACAACAGTGTACTCCGACAGCAAACAACACACTAGTTTTCTATTCTATAATATTCTTGCGTTATTGCATATCTGTCGATAGACTATACAAGTCAATATATTACAACCAGCATATATGTTTCTTCTGTGGTATAACAACGCTTATCATACTCGGCATAATTACATTACATCTGGTTGGGCGTCAATAAAACTCAAAAGTACAACGGACCCGCTACACTTTTAGAAAACAAAAGTAACTTCAATAATAAGGTACCATCATCGAAGACAAATTCAGTGCCTGAACTGAAAATAGTTATATATAGATATATGAGGGGTGTGGGACGAAAAGTCACGCAAGCGTGTGCCGAAAGAAAGCCCCGTTCTCCTCCATTTGAAAGGCTATTAAATACCCATTCATGCATCACACTCATCCATCAATCTTTCTATTTGAATAGACCAACCAATACGTATGACGCAGCTGTCAATAAACCCAGATGAGGACTTTCAGGTCACTCAATGAATGTCATTCAAAATGCTAAACTTATCAACAATGAGAACACAATGGTCCTGTTCTGACGGTTTTCTTTTGTTTCATATTAGAGCACTGTAGGAAGGCTTTCGAGGTCTCATCTCAAGTGTAATCTAACTCATCTTAATTCACTTTACATTAGGAAGAAAAAAAGACGCAAACTCAATGATTTGTGTGTGTAAATAAATGTCAACATTCGCAAGGAATAATCTAGGAGCTAGATATACCGAGAACAGATAATACACTCATTAGATTCGTTCTACATTATGATTTAATAGTAAATGCCACGATTAATCTAGTGTTATCGCAGTTATTGTCACGTACAAAGATGTTAATATTACATTCATTTCATTGGACTAAGTCGTCAGAATAAAGAGAAACAATATTTCTAACTATCAGATGTGTAACTAGGTTAAAGGGAAGCCATTAAAAACAATATTGTTGCTTTCAAGGGCGGCAAGAATTCAATGTTACGCTTACACTACGTTGAAGTCATTATTGTTAACCTGGCCGGTTTTGATTTTGGTTTCCGGGTTGATTTTGGTAAGTGCCGAAATATACGGACCGCTACTTCATCATCACTTTCTCCATTGAAAACAATGTAATGCACGGTGGTCTAATATACGAGGTATATAATAACATAATATTACAAGCATGTGTATCTGTCAACATTTATACATGTATCATCAAGCGCTGCCAACACGTACTTGCTTACATCACATTCTTTCATCAGTATGAGCTTGATGTTGTAGATGTAAGTAGCTATGTGATAATTGGAAGATATCTAATTAATTTCGCGCGCCATAGCATTGACTTTGCTGTCAGGTTTCCAATGTTGCGGCGAAGGTCACTGTGACAAGCTCACTAATACACACTATATTCCTAATTACCCCTATAGCCTTGTACTTACACTAACTAGAGTGCTTTATGTGATCACAAGGTGACCTCCTTGAACAAGTGTGCTGTCACTTGGGCAATCTATCAAATCTAAGCCATACAATTGATTATATTCACTATATAAATTTGTAGGAACAGCTGACTTTTTAAAAAAATGTTATGTTAGATACAACATGGATCTATTATCTCAGATCCATGGATGCAATAACTTGCTCCTAATATCGTACACCCTGAACACCATTGAATCCCATGACATGTGTGTGTGTATGTGTATGTGTGTGTGTGTGTGTGTGTGTGTGTATGTGTATGTGTGTGTGTGTGTGTGTGTGTGTGTGTGTGTGTGTGTGTGTGTGTGTGTGTGTGTGTGTGAACATATTTTTGTAGCTGTGTACATGATAATTCAAATCAAACTTATTTTAGGTCCTCGCCCCCCAAAAAATGCTCTGGACGGTATTCACGATCTAAACCTTTTAGTGCAATACTTATGGATAATCACTGATTAACAAGCATATATATATGAATATAGTGTGGTTGTCTGATCGATACATGATACCACAGTTACAAACTAGGACACTTTTAACATGTTTTTGCTTTAACAAGTTTTTGTTCAAGATTTAAACTTGTCGCTACATCACTTAGTGGATAATATTGACCACAATTCAACAGATACAATGTCTTCTTTTTTTATATAGATAACTGAGCAATTTTTAGTGAATATATCTTTGGTTACTTGATGAAAGAAAATATCCCAGTTGTAGCTAGTACGGGTTTAAAAACTGACAAGAAATTAGGATGAAATCTAGGTGTGAAGACAATAGAGAACTTGCAATCCAGACTGAGCATGCTCAGACGCATAGGACTATGGGATTATATGTGGTTATCGTAATACCTAATCTGGAGCTACTGATAAAATTAACTTCGTAATTCCCACAAAGATCAGGGTGACTATGAATTGATCATTCCTGGTTATAAACAATGTAACAATATTGTTTACAATGCTAATGTATTAATATTTATCATCACATTTCCCATGATGCAACATTCAACATGGCGGGTTTGCAAGTTCCCTATTGTCTGGTATTGTCCAAAACTTGTCCAACAAAACAATAATGTAATGTAGTCTTCATAACTTCACTGATAATCCGAGAACCTGGGATTGAATTCCCAACCAAGTTAAGCAATATACTGATCTGTAAAACATGTTTAGAAAATACGGTTTTCTATTTAGGGCTACTACACATCGTTACACTAATATAGAAACAGATACATATTCCAAATGTTTAATATTTCAGTCTACAAGTTCGTTTTTCGTTCATTGTCATCAGCAAATATATTCAAATATTGTTTTCATCAATTGAATGAACATATCTGTGTTGGATTTTATCGGCAAAATGCTAGCATACCAGCTGTAACATTTACTGATCACAGCTGCCAGTTGTTCATTCGTCAAAGTCAGATTACGGCATTATCAAGGTCATTGTATGACCCCTATTCTCATTTTCCTGATTTAACATGCAACAGCTTCAAAGAAAACTAGTAGGGGCATGACATCGCTGTTTTATTTTATATAAAATATATATTAAATAAAAATGTCTAAGTCCATAACTGTATGCTATATCCTTCATCAAAATTGTTCCCTTAGATGGATGGATGTATGTATGTATGTATGTATGTATGTATGTATGTATGTATGTATGTATGTATGTATGTATGTATGTTTTTATGCATGTATGTATGTATGTATGTATGTATGTATGTATGTATGTATGTATGTATGTATGTATGTATGTATGTATGTATGTATGTATGTATGTATGTGGGTGTATGCATGCGTGTATGCGTGTATGAATGCATGTGTATGTGCGCGCGCGCGTGCGTGCGTGTGTGTGTGTGTGTGTATATATGTATATGTATGTATGGATGTATGGATGTGAGTTTTAGCATTTATCTTAAGTTGCCCTTTAACTACAAATATTAGCTCAGCCAAGTGTACGTTCTGGAACAAAACATTTCATATTTTGTTGATAATAATAATAATTTGTTTTTACTTTACACTTAGTTACACCTTATGAAATTAGTGATGAAAGTCAACACGTACACGTGTCTCAGTCTAGCTTTTGAATCAGTAGACTTGTCAATTTCAAAATGCATGATGTTCTTTAAACTTTCAGTCGATATGAAAATCACATGTTTTAAAGTACACGTAGAATATTCAGCAAAAAGGGATATTCTCTAATCAAATCTATTCAAATATTTGTTATTGTATTATATGTAATTCTCGCTATCTGCAATACAATTCTATGCATTACTAAGGAGTCAAATGGAACGCAGTCTCGCGACCACACTTGCATTTGTCGACACCTACACTTCTGGTCGCCTATGTCAATACACGTGAATGTTTCTTCCAAACAGTTTAATTTGTAACAAATAAGATAAACGCAAGTTTTAAGCTCATATAATTATGGAGGTGGGAAATTTAAATATGTACAGTATCTTTCCAGAGCAAAATTACAAGAGATGTCTACAACTGAAAATGGGAAAGAAACATTCCTGTGTATTAGCATAGCCGACCGGAAGTGTAGTTGTCGACATTAGAACGCGTTGTCGCGCGACTTCGTTCCATTTGACTCCACAGTGATGTGTAGAATTGTATTGCAGGTAGCGAGAATTGCTAGAGATACGCAGATGACCAATTAGTTTAACCCTTGATGTGGAGAAACAACGATATAACGAAATAATCAAATTGTTTACCTACTTTTGCAGCCGTTGTCAAAACAAATCAATATGTTCATTTACTACTTGACTACTACATGTGAACATACATATGCTTCTATTTTCCATATCGTATCAACAACTATAGCCAGTCAGCCTATTAACGCTAACACTGGCCAATAAATTTAACGAAATATCACCACTCAATATGTATGTTATTATTATGGAAAGCTAGCATGCGGTACAGCAGGTAGTCAATTATATATGGGCTATTAAAACTGTGTGTTACTGTTGTTTCGAAACTTACTACTCTTGAGTTCCATCATCTGTCGTACGAGGTATTCTCTAGTTTCTGCTTTCATTTATAATTGAAATTGTTCATTTAATAGTGGTTACAAGCCTGGTAGTTTAAATAAAGACAAAGTATTGTCTTAGACTGTCAACAGTTGTCTTGAATTTTTTTGTCATTTATCTTTAATACTATTGTTGCCGCTGAAATTAATAGAATTAAATATGGTGTGCGCAGGATAGGACGTTATATCTTATGTGTTGGAATCCTCAGTGAGTGAGTAGCGTGAGTTCTGTATAGTAAACTGTACATGCTTTCTATTGTATGTTATCGGTTATGTATTTGCACACAACTAGTATTTAAATATAACATATTTCAGAAGGTTTTTAAGGAATGCGACAAAATATAATCTTGAATACAGACTGAGTATTGGCTCTATTCTACAACCTTAGAGCAGCGAATTTTGTAGAAACATTCGAAAAGCAGAATTCGAGAAAAGGTCAGCTGAACATTGGGTGTTTCGAAGTGTTGCAATGGTTACGCTCTAATGGAGATGAACGTTTTTATATATTATGTTCTTTATTCTGTTATTATTATTTGTTTATTTATTCATTTATTTATTTATTGTGTTTATTATTTGAGGATGCACCGCTACAAGGCCGCGCAGCCGTGCGTACCTAGTGTACGCCCAGCGGCGCGTTGGGTTTGTCGCATGTAACCGATGAGGGCGCACCGTATAAGATGTTAATTAATTGTAGTGCTTGATCAAAATACATAAAGCAGACAAATAATAAGTAAAACTGAGAGCTACTATGATATTATAAACAGTGGATTTACTAACATATCTACCAAACAGCCAGTGTCATTCCTAGGGTTCTCATACATTTTTGTAAATTAATCTGTCAGAATAAACACAGAGATAATTTATCGAGTAGCGTACTTTCAACCATAAAAAGTGACCCAAGCCGAACTCGTTCATCTGTGAACGCCAAATCCATGGATTTCAATAACAGTGAGAACTTAATGCGTTCGTAGATATGATTTTGGAAAGTGATCTTCTGGTATGTTTTGGAACATGTCCTTTCAGATAATTATTTCATATTTTATGCAAGCGGCGATCATTTATGACAATAATTTGCATATATTGCTCTTTTTTGATATAATAAGATATTTTAAGGTTGTTAAGAGAGGGCGCTATATGCATTTCTTCATTTTTCAATGGCAATGGTCTCTGGAACAAACATCAATAACAGACTATCCTTTCAAGCTCCTAATACATGCATTCACTTCATATTTGGTGATGGTTTATATAGTAATTTACTACCTGTTATAAAGGTGTTCGATTCGGCGTAAGTAAATTCACTCGTCAAAAATACAGCAGTCAATTGTCTTAGGAAATTTATGTAACACAGGATTTGAACATGTCTTGACGTAATGAACGTTCCCCACTCAACGATTTATGATATTATATGAACGAAATGTCACAACAAATAGTGGGCTCCTTTGGTTAGAAAATTTAGGTGTAGGATTTGTTCAACACGGTGTGAACCAGAGCGTAAAAATCATCAAACTAAATATACGTCATATATGCGTGATATAAAGAAATAGAAACATATTTCGATTTTCTTTCTTTCTTTGTGATATGTATTGATATGGTCGTATGGTTAAATGTGACAGATGGATTATCATTTGTTCAAAACCTCCATATTCCGATTATGTTCAGTATAAAACAGGTGGTAGGATTACCAAAACGCTTTGTTCACATCAATGTATTTACAAAATTGTACCATATTTAAAGCTTGTACTCTTAAAGCTGTACTAGCTGCAACTCGACAATATATTCGTAACTGTTTTGTTAGATACAATAACTTGTGTTATGATACACCTCACCGCCGCCATATTCCACCGCTGCATTTGGATGTTGTGAGCCGGTGCGGGGGTTTTGACTTCAGTCCATGTAATTTTGATTGTATAGCAGCTATCTAGTCTTTGGAATGCCTTCATCTTTTAGCCAATTAGATGCAGATACAGAGTGTAATCAATGACAAATGCCTCTACTCGAATTTACGGTGGTAGTTGCAAACAACCCATGTGTTTAAAGTTTTAACATTTTAGGAGGGCATTCTTTAGAGAAAATACATTGTGAGGGTGACACACACGTTTTAGGAAAAGGAAATGGGGAGGGTCACATTTTATACGAAAAACTGCGTTTGATTTTCCCCAGCCATTTCCCTCTTAATTCCTGAAGGCTCCCTTAGTTGTCATCAGGGTAACACAAACATTATGATCGGAAAATAGTTTTTATCAAATAAAAATATTATTAACTGATGTATACGTTATCAAACTGTTTACCTACATGAACAATTTTAGTTTCAGCTCTAGTATGGTATACTATGGATTCACATTCAACACGTCCAATATTGGTGGAAATGATTACATAAATGCTGCCATTGCGGGCGCTGTTGAAATCCCAGCCTACGTCATCTTAGGAATACTTATGGAAACAAGATTAGGCCGAAGATTTACATATTTTATATTATCTTCCTTATGTGGGTTATTGTCATTGGCAACTATTTTCACACCAACCTGTAAGTAGCTATACATATTTGCAGATATTCCAACAGTACGGTGTCCATCGTGTAATATGTAGACACAGACGGAGCCCAAGAACCATGTTACAAAAAACAAACAAACAAACAAACAAACAAACAAACAAACGAAGAAATAAACAAATAAAAGATAAAATATATATGCTATAGCTGCATTATCTTTCCATGTGTGAATGGGTCTGTATACTGTTTATTGCTATATACTATAGAAAACTTGAAGGTGTCAAATGAGTGGCGTCATTTATTTCATCCCGGAACGAAAGAAGGGTTTTTATATACACAAAAATGCATCACTTATTATTTGTTAATCTTGAACCATTTTTTATTTATTTTTTATGTATTTACTATTCATTTATTATTTTGTACATTGTCGACTTTAGGTGGTAATCTTCTATGGATTAGAATAGTACTGAGTTCTCTGGGAAAGTTTACAGCCACTGCTGTATACGGCTTAACGTACATATATTCGAGTGAAATATACCCAACTGTTGTAAGGTGAGTAAACCAAGTGAATCCTGGGAAACCTGGACTCTTTATAAACAATATGTAAACTGAGTCTGATTCCATGCCTTCCATGAAGACAAAATAGACTTTCATTGATAGATGCTGTTGTTGTTGTTGTTGTTGTTGTTGTTGTTGTTGTTGTTGTTGTTGTTGTTGTTGTTGTTGTTGCTGCTGCTGCTGCTGCTGCTGCTGCTGTTGTTGTTGTGAGCTATATGATTTATCCATCGTTCAGTAAATTGATTAGGCAGATAACTCATTAAAAACTCAGTAAACTATACAATAACCAGAATTTTTTATGCATGCTATTACTATTATTTATATGTATATTTCTGTTCTGTTGATTTAGGTCCTTCGGTACAAGTCTTACAAGTATGCTTGGATTGACAGGAGCTTTCCTAGCACCACAGGTCCTTATATCTCGTATTTTATGGCAGCATCTACCCCAAATTTTATTTTGTATATTGCCAATCATTGCCGCATTTCTCGTCCTACTTTTGCCCGAGACAAGAGGGAGGAAACTACCGGATACGATGGAAGAAGGGCAGTCATTTGTTGGATCAAAATTGACTCGCTGGAAGGATAAAACTGTAAAAGTTGTCTATTTATAGTCTGCAAGATACGACGTGCCGGTGCGCCCTCACTCATCGGTCTACGAAAGGGAAGGCCGTTGAGGGCGCGACGCTGCGCTGTATGTATCTTGCAGTCTCCTACTCGTGTATAGACCACACTGTAATATGTAAGAAAGACACAACTCTTTATGAAATAGAGATGGTATCTGATTCAAAATGAAATTCATGCAGCGCATTATGAAAGGTTTTTTAACTGCTAATTCATATCAAATAGTAATGCTTCTTCTGTAGTTGGGAAAACTGTTTACTTTTTTCTTCAAAACAACAATCTCCTAGTACTTTGATACAGTATAGCAAAGTTATATAAGAATACCATAGAATGGTATCGTTTTATTTTAAGCAGATGAATTAGCGTCGAAGTGTCGGTCTGTGTGGTGATTGACAATCTTCTGATTCAATATCGCCCAAAGTAATATCAATGGAGTTTATGAATCGAATGTGCTTGTGCTGCAGGAGTGCAGTGTTATCCTTAGCCGAACAGACAATGTGATAGCACGTGGTGTTCACTCTTTGTCTTTTTGAAGTCACCATGCAAGCATACGTAACTATATACTTTGGTGAAGGCATCATCTTTTTTCAACAGGTGGTTTTGAGAATGTTGGGCTGTGATTGGTTGAAATACATATATTCTTTCTCATTTGAATTGTTAAAATGTAAATTAACACACAGCTGGAAAACATTTGTCATATTTTTTCTCCGGACGGACATCGTTGTAAGCCTTGACAGTAATAACACCGCCGTTATTTGATGTGCGATTACATGCATTAATATCACTCATGAACATTTGGAAGACATTGGGGGTCTTTGACTTGGTACGGTACATCTCATCAATTCTACTACAACATTTAACCGGTAGGTGAATATTTACGTAAACTTTGTATTTCTGAATCATTTAGACAATGAAACCCCGTCATCATAAAGAGGTCATGTATACATGTAGCTGCAATAATTGTAGCGTTTGATGTGATTTTGAGGAGACCACATTGAAAACGTGAGCGAGGGGTCAACGTACTACCCGTTCCAAACTGCTGCATGCCTTGCTGCATGCCTTGCCGATTTTGACGGAATTGGGGTACCTCTGAACACTTCTTTGGTCTTGAAGGCAATGTCCGATATTTTGCCAGGTAAGGCGTAATTTAGCAGGTTGTTAATTCGTGGTACATCCCTTGGGATGTGGTTGTTAATTCGTGGTACATCCCCGGGGATAAGGTTGTGAATCTGTGGTACAACCGGGGTACTCACATTACAAGGTATATGATCATGTGCCGCCCATTTAGGGTCGCCATTCATCTGATAATTCCCTTGACATAGGGCTGATCACATGATAAACGTCTCCATGCATTAGCAATACCTTCACAACATTGGCATAAAGGTAACTGACTGGAAATACTTAACAATGGGTCTTTTTTGGATTTATACATGAGTAGATGTTTTGAACTTGGGCTGCACACCCCCGTCTGAAAATTTGCGGAGTTTGCAAAAAAGAAAAAAAAATACATATTTGAAAGACCTATTATAATACGATTACTGTGTCACACACACAGAATAAAACTCCTATATTTCCTATGTCTATATACAGTTGGCATTTATTATAAGAGCTTTCCTTTAACATAATTACTGTAGCAAAAGTAATTCGTGCTGGTTGGTTTACTCATAATCAAAACCTTCGTTTCATTTAGAAACGTAAGCAATACATGTCCCATTGGATGCAGACAGTCAAACAGTAATACATACACTACTCAGTGCACTTTATAAATAATCCTTTCTCTTTAATTTCATGTTTTTAAAAAGGAAAACAAAGTTTTGTATTCCCAAATCTGATAATCAAATAGGAGTGATAACCACTTTGAATAGATACCATGTAAATTATATATTGTGGTCGACTCACGTGATGAACAGCTAGCAATGATCATAAAGATATTTGATTAGATCCACCAACGTTTGAGGCGCTGTTTAATGACGTCACAGACAATTCAATGTCGCTTGGGGCACATCAAGTGCATGTTTTGTCAAGTTGGTGATGGATTCGTATAAGCACAATCAGAGAAACTGTGTACATACATGGTACAATACAACAACATATTCTTGGTTCAATAAAACAGTAAACACAAAACTGGAAGGCAGCTGTAACGTCTGTCACGGTAGGTTTATTTCCATCAAAATCATAAAAAAGCTTCATCAATAGATTGGTCAATCATTTTGACAAAGAACACTAGATACGTTCTGGAACTTGAACAGTTTTATACAAATTGAACTCGGATGACAGGAATACAGTTAACATTGATAGCAACAAAATCTGCGACCAGCGCTGATTATTTTTTCTTCTTGTTATCATAAAAAGCAATATAAATTATTCCATTCACAAAAATCGACAATTTTATCCTCTTTCCTATCGTCCATGTACAAAATGAAGTCGAAAGGGTATTGAGTAATTGGCAGAAAATATTCGAGGTTGCCTGCTCCTGGCCATGGCGCATGCGCGTTTTCGTGACTGAAAATTGTCATCTTCTAGAAAGTCTTGACTGAAAGATTTCTCATGTCTGCTTCGTTTTGTAAATTTTCATACCTCAAAAGATGCATCAACTTGGCACAAATCGGCTGAAGTGTTTGCACATCACGAAATGCTAGCCTTGTCCGCCATGCTTGAGCTGTAGCTGACGAATTTTTCTTTGTCTTCATATTACTGAAGTCAAGAAGGTTTTCTTCTTTTGTATTTTTATTAATCCAGAGTCTGACTGGCTTAGGAAACGGAAGCCCTAAATATTTGTAAATATTTTTTGCTGTCTGTAATGGTTCCATTGCAGCATCCTCGTACCGCATTATTTTATACCGACCCTTCATCCATCCGGGTAATTTAGCACTAAAACTAATCATATCTGCAGTTTGTTCACAATAATGTCTTAATCCATCAGTCAGGCCTAGTTTGTCTAAAGACCTGTTCTCCCAGCTTCGATACAATGATTTTCTTGAGTTTGCGACACCCCTTGGATCCCGGACGAGGTGTAGTATTTTTAGATTTAGTCCCTCGTCAGCTATTAATGGTTTCAAAAGTTCGACAGAGTCTAAACGTATAACTTTCATAGCTATGTGATTATGAAGTTTACAGCTGTCGGAGAAATCTCGCGTTGAAGTCCTGCTACATCCACCGTTCTGTCTGCAAACCCTTCTAAGTGCTTTACTTTCATGCGTAGCAAAATCCCAGTTACGCATATGATGTACGTAATATGATGGAAAACGACAATTAAATAGATTATCAATTAATTCAAATTTTGTTGAGTTTTGTAAATCATCGCTAATCATATTTCCATGTACGATATCTTGAACTAATCTCAGTGGTTCAAAAAAGTAAAAAATTGAAGGATTCTGGTTCAAAAGTTGTCCTGTAAAAGTTGATCCACTTCGAAATGCTCCAATTATCAAAATACGTAGTCCATTTTTGGTGTTTAATACGTCATCTTGTTTCTTCGGGGCCTCAAACACAGTCTCGTCTGTTTTCCTTTTCGCTGTATCGATGACGTCACCGGGTATTGTTTGTCGGGTTGCCATGTAAACTATTAGATAACCATGGTAAATCATGATATTGACAACGATTACCAAAATTATGACAAACCAGAAAACGACTGTCTTCATTATTCCCGGAAATTCAACAATCTGTGGATAAAACAAAATCGAGTGAGTGAGTATTTGTTGCCGTTGTTGTTGTTGTGGTTGTTGTTGTGGTTGTTGTTGTTGTTGTTGTTGTTGTTGTTGTTGTTGTTCCTTACTGACAGACAGACAGACAGACAGAATGAATGAATGAATGAATGAATGAATGAATGAATGAATGAATGAATGAATTCGAATGGAAGGATGGGTGGGTGGATGGAAATATCAAAGTTCAGTTCTCAGTTGGTTGTCATAACAATATTGATCATACAAAATTTATAATGCCTAGAGTCACGTAAAAAATACTATCTATTTACAGGGAAAGTAATATAATACATGTAGTTACGATATCACTTTAAACTAAGTATCAGGATATGGTAAGAACGGTACTATTTGTTTGTAATAACCCTACGACCCCACATTTCTAACTTCTGATCAAAAGTTGAAATATAATAGTTGTACGGCTGGATCAGATAAAACGCAATTTCACTGATAATAAAATGGCGACACCACAAACACTTATCAGGGTAAAAATTATCGCATATATGCCACTCCAGGATATAAATGTATTTTCCTAAACTTCGGCACTTTGACGATTTATCTAAAGGTAATAAACACTTAGGAGTCATGAATATTCATTATGTATCTAATAAATATGTATGTTTGCTAAGGTCCCATGACGTATCACTGCTAAAACATGACTCTCCAGAACTCAAAATACCTTAATTTCATAGAGTGGTTTTCCACTTTACGTTATTAATATAAAATAGGTTTCGCCATTGTGATTTGGTTATTACGTCATCAGCCCAGTATCTGTTGTCTCATGGTTTGATTGGACTTCATGATTCAGTCCGTACACCTTGTTAAGACAATGCTATCCAAATTAACTTAACGCGTCCGTTAAACAAAAATATCATTTTGTGTTGCCTTTATGAAATATTAAAGTTTTGCCCGGATGCTGAGCATGCTATCAAATGATTCATAGAATATTGATTGTATAGGTCAGGAGATAGTGGCGTTTGATTTATATGCCTTTAACAATACTTCACCGTCATATTGAGTGTGTGTTTTATCAATTATAAGGATGTCACTTTACCGTGATATTGTGTGTTTTATTTGCCACTTCATAGCTATACTGAGTCTGTGTATATTATACGTTCAGTCTTCTCTCATCTGTATTGTACCGCCTAAATAATCTCATTTGTCCAAAGCTTTAACTATAGAGAAGTGGTACAATCCATTACTTATCAAATATATCACAGTATCCCATCTTTTACTAATTTCCTTTTAAGTGTTCAAGCAACTGCAGATTATCCTCAGTATCTGTTATCTCGTCATCACTCACGCGATATCTAATCTGCGATGAAAGCGTGCGATAAATACGGCGTTATTTTGCCGGTCGTCAGATTCTTACAAGCTCCTAGTAAAGTATCTGTAGAGTTTTCTATCTTTCGTTAATTTTTACTCGATAAAAGATGACTAATTATTTTCTTGAACCGTTCCAATCCATTTCATATTGAAACACAGCTTTATTACCCATTAATAGTGCTGTATACACTGACTTGATGTCCGTATGTAAACAGTTACGAATCACAGAGAGGTATTAGTCTAGATGCTAATCCGTAGCACTGAATCTCAAGATCTATCTTCACCGTAGCATCGAATTTCAAGATCTTTAATCTAGATGCTACGCAAAACTGACGATTATTACTGTTCACCACAATATGGCGGTGTGATATGGTGAACAAATTGTCCTTGACATGACTGAGCTAGACGGGGTAGAGAGATGATTCGATGCTACAGATGGCAGCTAGACTACGGGAGTTTCACGTGATTACTTCGTGTTACGTTTGTTGACCAATTGGATTTAATGAGATGTTGAAAGTGTTAGACGACTAGATTATACATGCTTCAATGACTGTAGAATTCTAAATAAATCGATTAATTAATTTCAAGATTACAAATTAATATCATGAAAAAAATACCGCTCACTTATTGCTATTAAAGCTATTGGCGTTTTTGTGCATGTGTGGTCCGATCTAATTTGCTTATCGAAGGTTGAAATTTAAAAAGGCATATAACTATTAATAATTAAATGTAGAAATCCCTCTGATGGCTTGGAGTTCATTTGACAATTATCCACAGTGATTGTTAGTATACATTGCAGTAGCAATTATCGTAACTTTAATTTTCCAGTGGCGTGCTCATGATCATGTCAATCATGAACATGCTTCATCTTGGTTGTTCTCTAGTCTCGTTATCTCCCGCGCGACTTTGCGTTGAGGGAATTGTTACTCGAGAAAGTTTGCAGATGCATGTCAGCAATAGTGCTCTCTTTGATCAAATACGACATGTATGATTAATTTGTTCATTCACGCGACGTGACAGGTGAATATACAAACCAATGACTGCAATCAGTGACGCTATGACCTATCAGCCTCAATTTCAACCAGATGGCTTTTACTAAGATGGCTTTTACTAAGACAATTCGTGTCTTCAAAAACCCGAGACATTCCGAGAGTGAGTACGTACGAAATGGCATAAATTTACTTAAATAGCCAAACCTACTAATGTTATTATTATACAATTAGAACATTGCAATGAAGCAGTATATACATAAACTGTGTTTAGCCTTATTATGGACATCATCGGCTTCATGATTCAAAGCATGCCCGGTTTTAATTCGTTTACCTTTGATCCCCACAATGTACTATAATGTTTTCAATCTCGCTCACATCCCAAGTGTAGCCTCCACAAGGTGTGGTTTGTTTTATAAATTTAGACCAACAATTTTCACCGTTTATATGCAACGTCTACGCTTTTCATTTTAATATCATATCTTAATACCATGCAGTCACGTTATGAACGATACTAAGTATATATTAAAATCGGAGACACGTGACAATAGCCCATCGAGGTACACCCCCTGACGATGCTGACGAGACGGAAATTAACTCTATGACGTTTTCATTTCTATATATTAAAATCTTTATCGTACTACGGGAAAAACCGAAACAGGCGTACGAGGCGAACAATTGGGTGAGATGAGAATCAAGTATTGTGGACTGGTTACTGGAAGAACCGTGGCAGTCTTGTGTTATGTCTAAATCTAGTACCTTACGTTATCTACATTCCATGCATGTAATACTCGATATGGTTCGTTTCTCTACAATATAATAGTTTGATATTATCGGGGATTATCCATAGGAGAGCCTTGAGTAACTACAATCGGAGGGAAATGGGTTGCCAGTCAGATTTTACATAGGTTTTCGGGGAGGGACATAATTTAGAAAGTGACATTAGAGAGAGGATTACATTTTACAATGACTCATTTTAGTGTTACACTTTGCATTATTTTGTGATTTGGTCATCCCACGTGCACTGCACCGTACCATAGCTATTTCTGTCACATCCCACCACTGCCACCATTGTATCATCATATCAGAACATATTAGTCCAATTGGTGCTGGGTTTACAGTGACTTTTGATAATACCTTAACCCAAGTTGTTAAAATATATAGATAAAGAGTCATTCTTTCCAGAAAAAAAGCGAGGGGTATTCACTTTTTGAGAAAAAAAAGAATGGAGGAAAGGTCCCATTTTTATGGGACAGATCCCCCACTTGGTGCCCCTCCCCTCTCGGTAATTACTGAAAACTCTCTAACTATAACACATTCACAATGCACCAACCAAGCATTGACAATTTGAACAATATTGACGATGAAACTGAATTGCGCGTTGGACTATTTCAGAACCTCTCCTCGCCCTAATAGAACACGTTTAACACAATGCACTTCTTCAAATAATTGTCTAAAATTGTACATTTTATTGCATGACTTTCAGTCCACTGTAAGTTGTATTGGTGAAATCATGAGAATACTGCATATGTGTATGTCAATACGGCAGTCTGACCTAGCATCATAATATTAAACGACAATCATAAAAATGTATCGAATTTTCTATGGAACTCATTCATAAGGAAAATACATGTATACAACGCATGCGCAGGGTTCAATTGTTGATCCTAACACCTCGTGGATCGTTCAATCATACTTTACAGAGATGTAAAGGTTTATATTATAGCTGTACGTTATTTTGATTTAATTATAGAAATAATTCATACGACGCTGTATCGATCGAGTATCGCCATCACCTCAAGTTTTGTAATAACGCTTACACTTTATGTACACAATCAGATGTAGAGTTTCAGAATTATAATAATTATAATGTGAATATCGTTGATTCCAACGCCGTGCTTTTCTATGATTTTCTGTAATTAGAGTATTTTATCAGCTGTTAGTGTTATTTTGATATAAGCTTACTAAATGATAATGACTGTATATGCATTTGAACTGTGAATTTGTGCACACTCAAAAATCTTTTAGAAAACATAATTCTGTTTCTTGCACTTTAATTTCTTTGGCTGACGGGTTTCATTTCAGAGAATGTTATTTTGATGTAATCATCAGAGCGAATCTAGTGTCACACAACACATCAATACTGAGTATCATCTTGGGACCGTTGAGGATTTCGTGTCTTATCAAAGTGGTTCTCCTATAAACACACTCAGTGTGATAAATAGGGCGTGTAGGATATATCTGCCAATATCATCACCAATAAAACCCCAAACTATGAATGTGACAAATTCATAGTATCAACACCCTTTTTATTTTCACACTCTCGTTCAAAACGTCGGAACCCCCCCCCCCCCCCCACACACACACACACACACACACAAATACCCCATCCTTCGTATACCGTATGCGTAAATTCAATTAAATTGAATGCGTGTATAGCCTGGAAATGTTCAGTGTACTAAATTGTTATTCACACCCAAGTATTTCCCATACTGGTAGGTTTTATACATGGATTTGATGTTATTAGTTACATTTGTTATATTTCCAAAGCCCTAGATAGGCCCTAACCACCTTAATATGAAAGTGGCAACCATGCGTAATTCCTGTATACCGGTCCATTGATGTTTATTAGCATACCATAGAGTGTCAGTGTTGTGAAAGTAAACGAACCCCTGAATAAAAAGTAAATTTGCCGGAATGACCCGACGCGGTCCGAATCACACTGGTCTCGGTCTGTAAAATCGACCGTGTTTTCGGCTACTGTACTTTCGGGTCAAAATTCGAAACGTTCGCCATACTATTTTTCTTTTATAATCGTGTTTATTATTCAAGCCTTGTGGTAATTTCAGACCTGTATAGCTGCTAATAAAAACACCTAGTTTGGTATTATAATGTAATTTTGTACACGATTTCAGTTATTGACTGACGCCATTGTGGTATTGTCTATAACAAATTCGAAAGCTTTGTACCCAACACGATTTGTTAATTACTCCCTTTCTGCAGTGAAATTACAAGGTCATTTTCTAACCATTTTACACAATAGGATCTAGGACTCGGAGGCCACTTTCTTTTCCATATCATAGGGGCGCTTGGTATATCTTAGTTTGTTGTTTTCCTTGTCTACAGGCTGAATATAACAATATTTTGACTTGAGTATATATTGATACATTTGTAGTAGTAGGATTCGTGTGATTTTTTCCCTCGGAAAACAATCTAACCAAAATAATACGTGTCCATGTGTGCAAAATGAAGAAATACGTGGTTAAACTCAGTCATCGACGGTAAAGTGTCAGCATGGCTAGTGAATATATACATGTAGGCAGCAGACATTTGCTTTTATCATTAATGACGTCATTGGAAACTAATGTCTGAAAGTTTTACCCCGAGGGTAACCACGCAGCTTGTAGTTTGTCATACAAATTCAACAATCGACGATAAGATATGTAACAAACAAAGGTATCTCTGGTATTCAACTACTGAAAACCCTGACTTTTGTATTAATGAGGTTTATAGTTGCTAAAAGCTTACAACTATTCAGACGACTGAGATTGTTATGAGATGACTGAAGTACAAACAGGGTCGTCGTTAATTCGTTCACTTCTTTATACATTTACAAGGGATTGATTCACGACTGTCTCCTATTTTGGCTCATTTTATTTCAAATTACATTAGAATAGAGTGCTGAGTGCTGTGTTTTGTTTATTTTCATTTATATTTATATTGTGTCTGCATTTACTTATCTTATTTTCATATGAAATCATATTACAATTTTTCTAGCTCTACTGATAACAAAATAAAACATAGAAGCTATCGTTACAACTAGTAACTATCACCTTTCATTGCAAAATATGTACTAAGAATAACAGAATGGGTTTTTTCCCGAATACAAAAAATACGGTGTTGAATTACTTAGCGTATTGCGAGTTTTGCAAGTAAATGGTGATGACTATTTAGGAGAATCATTCAACAGAGGAAGTAGACTCATTACTACAACAGAAGGTGGTCAACAAAATCCGTGAATTATGTGACCGAGTTATATGCTTTTATATAATAATCTATCATTTACTAAACTGTCAACCGAGCATAGAGACTAAATCTAGTTCCAAATAAAGAAATCGTGTGCATAATGGGAGGGGATTCAAATATCATAAATCGTTACATCATATTAACGATATTTTTCTAGTTATCGGATGAAACAGAAGATCCGTGTCGTTTCCATGGTAATGCAAATCACTGCGTTTGCTGTCCTTGATCACTAGTGTTACTCGGATTTTGTATCAGAAATTGAAGAGAACTTTCCATGGTTTATCAAACATGCAAGCGGTATGTTGTCATAGCGACTAACTAATGAAATTTTCAACAAGCTGTAGAGACATAAATGTTTAGCAGCATCTTGTCGTATAGACGAAGTATGAAATATTCAAAAGTAATGTCGTCTCCATTTTGAGGACAAGAAGTCGGATGCACGACTTGATTTTGGAATTTGACAGGTGTTTACGTTATATTGAGATTGGTTGGTGGTATGACTTGAATTGGTTTTGTGTTCTTGATTTATATAGTTCTTATAGTCGTCGCTTTGATTTCCTCTGCCCAACAATAGATAGTCACAAACATGAGTACAGTCATTCAAAAGCGTTCGTTGAACAATACAACAGGTTTGAAAGAAGCCTTCGTCAAGTCGCCGTGTGATGAAAACTGACCGAGATTTCGAGTAGAATTCTCACAGGGAACAGATAACGTTAGCGTGTTTAGTGTATAAGTCACCCGATTGTGGACTGTTTGCACGCATTCTGACATCAACTCCCTGAGATGAGTCTTGGACTCAATACGGTTGAACACACATAACCTGAAACCTCTACAACTGTGTACAATACTGTTACCTTTGTACAATATCAATCAACACCTTTAGTTAGATATTTGGAACACATACAAAGACCGTGACCTGACAGGCCAATGTGTTTATGATTCATTACATCTATGTGTACTTAAAAATCAACACCGTTTACATGCAGTTAGACTGATTTAGTGGTATTAACTCGACAGGTATAGCTGCTATGAGCGGATGTAAAACCGTATCGTGTTTATCTTTCAATTTTACGAAGGTAGAACTACGACTGTGTAGTCTCAACGTCAATCGCACTGCGATATATATGGATACTCGACTGAAGTACTTAAAATGAATGAGTTTGTATCGACAGCAGTGAAACATTCAGTGACGTTATTTCTAGTCAATGTATAGTAATGGTGGGTGTTTGATTATCCTACAGTAATGTACCTACCTGTCCTTGAGTTTAGCTGTTTTCTCTCACAGTGTAGTCGAGGACAGCGTGAACGTACTAGATACATACGGGGTACAGGTGATCTATAGTTTCTACCATATATATGATAATGAAGCCAACCTGAGGCGTGCGACTAGTTGATTGTGTACGTGTTGGTCGGAAGCCAGACGCATACTAAATAATCGGAAAGAGACTGCGTGTATAGTACCTTTGGGGGAACTCGAACAAGACGTAATTCAGCATGAATAGGCAGTTATAATGACCCCTTGTTTGGTATGCAGAAGACACTTGAAAAGCCGGCCCCCTTTTTGTTGTCCTTGGAAGTGGGATCTGATACGATCAAACAGACGGCTATTCAAGCATACACCCACTCAGCCACTCAACTGTCGTTGGCTGCCACCCCTCCAATGTGTCTGTTTTCAAGCAACCCAAATATTACGCCCCCCTAAATTGTGAATCAATGGACCCAACCCGTGCAGTGATTTAAGTTATCGGATTGTAGTACATAGCACCAATATATAATAATCTCAAATGGAAAATGATATCAAAATTAAAAAGGAGTTAGTTGTTGTTTGTCAACTGATGACACAGATATCCACAAACCTGATCCAAGTTATATTTGCACTTCAGTATTAGCTATTGTGATTTAGATAACGAATTCACGTCACGTTTTCAGATGAAATTGAAACGAACTTTACAATGAATACTGCTGGTAAACAAAGACAGTGGTGAATGCATTATCGTAAGACATTGCAGATGTAACAGTAAGTCGTTTTTGCAACTGAAAAAACAACCAAATACCGTGGGGACATTGTCCAATCTTACTTTAGATGTTGTTAGAATCGACAATACTAGTAAACCACGTATAGATATAGTACAGTATGTACATCATGGTACACAGACGTCCTATAAAAGTACAGTCGTGTAATACATGTACCAGTAACTTGCTCGGTCAAGTTCATATACAAAGTAATATATTGTACTATACTATCCCAAAGTAATACATGTTTACGATTTCTAATCTCCAATCCAAGTCGGACTCGCAATTGTGTCCATTGACATCATTACCTCATTGATGGTTAAAGGGACACATTCTGTAACTTAACTTTATGATCATTTAATAGTCCGTGTGTACTTTATGTTGCAATATACTTACAGACCTCTGCCCTTTGCAGTTACAGACTGTGGCCCTTTACAGTTACAGACTGTGGCCCTTTACAGTTACAGACTGTGGCCCTTTACAGCTACAGACCGTGGCCCTTTACAGTTACAGATTGTGGCCCTTTACAGTTACAGACTGTTCCCCTTTACAGCTACAGACTGTGGCCCTTTACAGTTACAGACCGTGGCCCTTTACAGTTACAGACTGTGGCCTTTTACAGTTACAGACTGTGGCCCTTTACAGTTACAGACCGTGGCACTTTACAGTTACAGACTGTTCCCCTCTACAGCTACAGACTGTGGCCCTTTACAGTTACAGACCATGGCCCTTTAGAGTAATTCGAAATCACAGGTGTTGACACTGTGGTGTGATAAATGGAACAAAAACTGAGGTTAATTAGGGAACCATATTGAGACAAATTTAGCTTACATATACAAGCTACTGTGTTTTAAAAAGTGTACTCATATTTCCACACCATTAACCAGGATGGTGTTCTAAGTGCCAATACTGAAGTTTTTATCACAATGATCTAGTCAATTTATGTAGAAGTGTAGTAATTTCAAATGTGTCTTATTCACTATTGGTGAGTTTAATCCAACCACTTTCACGCCATTGAGTTATACCATAATACATTAAGTCTAGAAATAAACTGTAGATGTATCACAAAAGTGTTTAGGAAGGACGTGAAGCAGCTCTGCTTTTCGCACTCAACACAACATTTAGTTTGATTCAGATATCCAAAGATCGAAGGTACGAGTTTTATTTCTATCGTTTTGTTGTTCTGTGAGTAAACGAGATTTGCGGCAAGAGTATATATTAATCATGAAAACCCATCCTATCAAGCTCTGAAACATCGCAACGTTCCCCACTGGCATGACATTTTATATAAATTGGTTCCCTGTAACCTTTGACCCCTTGTCTAATCGTTCCAGATTAATGCCCCTGCCCTGTCTATACAGAAATACACAACATTGGCCGTCAAATACGTTTGTTACTAATAGTAACTTTTGTATCACCAGTAAAAGAATAACTACCAAATCTATAACTGATTCGATTTTAACGAACTCTGTACATCGGACATTATAAAGGTACAATTTTTGTGTAAAGTTTACAAACAAAAACGTTTAACCAACCCCCCCCCCCCCCCACCTCCCCCCGCATGTAAAATATTATAAGTAAAATATATGGTATCATGCATGATTTTGAAACAAAAAATATCTCAAACTTCTGAACTTAAAGTCAAACAAAAGCCAGGACAGTATATATGTTGGTTTTGTCGTAAATATACTTTACTATTTCGATTGTATAAATTATCATTGTAATCTCAATATTGTAAGCCTATATAGTAAATTTTGATTTGAATTTTGAGTTTTTGAGTTTTATTTCACCCGGCTAAGAGTACGTTCTTTTAAAAGATATGATCACCATAGTCGCACACAGTGACAGCTAATAAAATAACAATCCACCCGTCTACATATATGTGTGTTCGACAGGTAGTCCACAACTACTAGTCTCCCTTGTTTCTTATCGTCGTTTTCTTTTAAATTATCTAAAATTGAAATATTGAATGAAACTTAAAAATTAGAGCTATGTTTTTAAAAACATATCCATTACGTACTGGGGGATTGAGATCTTTACACTTCCATTGTAAATAAGTATGACACATAAAAATCTTCTCACCATGTGTCGCGAAACTGGAAGAGTTTGCACCTACAAATTTGCGATCATCCATTTATTGGGCTCTGTAAAGTCTGAAGGTGTGCCAACAAATTATTGGAGTAAACAAATGGTAGGCACTTAAATCTACACTACATACACGATAGGAAGTTTTTTAAGGATGAAAGTGATTGCATGTTGTCAAAGTTTGTGACATTATTAAAGTGCAAAAATTACAGAATGCGACATGGAGAATTTATAAACCCTACCATAATTTAATCGCCCATTGTTGCAGACAAAAAAATCATTATATTAATATTTAGCAAAACGTGTGGAGTATGACGTCATCACCAGTATACAGGGTGGGACAGCCAGCCTTACAGGTGCCAAGATTTCATACCACAACACATACGTAATAATGGAATTCATATTAGTGATTTAAATCAGTTAAATCAGGCGAAAATCCTCTGATAAATAAAATATTGTATTATTACTACTGATCTTCGCACACAGCTGATAGACCAAGTAATAACACCCGAATCACTCTCATATCTCATATCTGACTCAACTTCTGTATGCACGTACCAGGATCACACTTGAACTTTAAAGGGAATTAGCTCAGACTACACAGTTTGTGTGTAAATGTACACTCGAGACGAAGGCAAGCACCCAGCATAGTGCCTCGTTCATTGACTTCCCGCGAAGCCAAGTCCTCTAGCCAAAATTGAAGTGCCTGTCCGTTCCCAGTGACCTTTATTGTGACGTCCGTAAAGTCTAAATATACATAACGCATGGCCAATGGCCAAATAATTAATGCACTCCATATAGAGTTTTCATGGGCGTTATAATACCCTAAAAGTAATTTTAAAACATTGATGAATGATCACTATGAATCCTAGATATTTATGAAATGCAGACTGTCGTCTCATGTATTCGAGTATGCTTGGAATCCTGTGTGGTCTAAATCCAATATCCTTGAGACAGTCTATTGACCTTTCAGTCAAACTAGGCCATGCGATGTTGTTAAAATATTCAGTTTACTGAAATATAAATATGTCATCTGTGACACTTTCCCCTCTTTCCAAAATTTGTAACGCCCTCGTTACAGACTAAAATATCTAAAAAAATAATTTACCCTTCATAAATGAAAATTGAAAAGAAGTAATTAATGCTGTTTCGTATGAAGTGTTAGAAATGTAAAATTTATACGACCCTTGAAAACTAAGATTACTAAAATCTCAAATTCCGAACCAGATATACTTGTTTCGTCAACATGTACTTCAATGAATAAATGACATCAAAGAGAGACATCACAGATAATTAGAAAATTGAATCGTAGAATAATTATATCCTGAGTTGGCTATTGAATTGTGTACTTCTCAATCACATCACAAACATACGTTCGACTGGCCAGTCTTTTTCAATCATTCACACAATCATACTGATAGATATGACCATCCATAACGTACTGTTCGGGCCCCCTCTATTTTCATTAACACTACCAGACAAGTACAGTCATCAACAGAATTCTCAGGTCTAAAGAACTTTGCTAGGAATATTATATCTGCAGCATTTAAAAGTTGAACATAAAGAAATATAAATAGGAGAATGTTTTAATGTTGACCAAGTTATACCCGATTCATCGTGTACATAACTAAATTATAACATAAGTATTCCTACCTGAAAGGAATGTAGGTATCTGTCTCGTAAAATCAAATGATGACATTAAATATCTATGCTATGAATAAATATTAACTCTTAAATATTTCATCACGCCAATATTGAAAATTGTCACTGACAAATGGTCAGCATGCCATATTCGTGATCATATTCCAAATTGAATCTTTAACTGCAGACGAAATCAATATTATGAAAAAATGGTGTAGCATAAAAGTGTGTGATAAACTATTTATGTCATTGACGTCGTCTGTGTTTAGTGAAGTCAAAATTAACCAGTCAATGTTATTCAAGTAATCTAAGTCCAGTAACTTGTGATTTCACCCTGATATCAGCTATCAAGAACACTGACCTAAATGTATTGTCTTACAGCTATCCTTAAGTTACACTAACTAATCAGCTGTTACAGTCATCAAGAGAAGTCAGTTGCGCCAACACCATCATTGTCGTGTAAGAAACCCTACGTCATTATTTAAACATTACAGGCATCTTAGCTGTTCATCCATGTTTAAAATTTGACATCTTCAGTATGTTAACGACTTATACAGAACTATTAAGACCATTAATATTAATCCAATAAGTCAATTTAGTTTTCATTACAAGTAACCTGATTGACCATAAGTAGGTTGGCAATTTTCTCATTGCAATTCAATATACCCTTTGAATCAATACCACTAGAAATTATACACACAGTTCAAGTGATAATGGTCCTTTCTGAGGAATTTCATAAATTCTTGCGGAATTTGAAAGGAAATTTGTATAGACATTAACACAGCTCATTTCGGTCGGATCTCTGTTTTACACCCAATTCGAATTCAAATAGTTATCTTGTACAGCAGATTCCATAAAATACTATATCAATTTGGTTCCTTCCTTTACCATAGGAACCTTACATCACAAAATCAGACTCAACGTGTGAGCAACGCATTTATCTGTAGCGTTTTCGGCTCACTACAACTCAGAGTCAACAAAACTTCGAGGAGTTTCCAATACTCCATACTTCAAGAAATATCCTTATTAAAACTAAAATTTTCTCCATAGATAAATCAATAATATTCTTTCTGCTTGTACGCGACCATTGAGATGTAAAACAGCATCACTGAATTGGTTGTGGTAAGAAAATAGATTCCCAGAATTGTTCGTCGTCAAACTAAATCGAGCATACAATTATTATTTCTTACACATGTCTCTCATGATTAGCTTTGTACACACAGTAACAAACTCGCTGATCGTGAATAGAAATGAATTGAGCAATAATAATAATAATGTCAATCTTTAAAAAAGTTTTACTACCATATGATTAATGAGTTCTTTGTCCATCAAAAGTCTTAAATATGTATTTCACATGCAAACTGCTGCGTTCTGTATAAGCGTCCGATATTTTTTTTTTTGAAAATTAAACTGTTCTTTATACTCGTGCTTGCAGCAATCGAATGTCAGCTGGTCGCGTTGATGGCTTCACTTAAAGTTTGTCATAGTCGTTATCGTTGTCTCGTTATTCAAAATTCCACGCTTTCAGACACATTCTCTCCTTCTGCAATGTTATATTCCGTTACTGCAATGTTATCAGTTCTAGTTCATGTAGCATTCCCACCATTGGAACATAAACGTTAAAGTTTCCTTTCGAAAAGTTCTTGAATCTTCTCCGCATCCCTTTTTGTACAAACTTTTTCTTCTCATGCATCATTGTTTCTTCGTTACAGTGTTAATTTGTTTTACTCACCCAGTGGGGTTGTGCTTTTCTTCTTAAAGGTTGTCGGTAAGTCTTCGTAAGGTTCAAACTTGGTTCATTATACACACAAATGGTTGTTCAAGCCCCGGATCTCCATCAATATTACTTTCTGTTGTTCAAGCCCCGGATCGCCACCAATATTACTACTGTTGTTCAAGCCCCGGATCGCCACCAATATTACTACTGTTGTTCGAGCCCCGGATCGCCACCAATATTACTACTGTTGTTCGAGCCCCGGATCGCCACCAATATTACTACTGTTCTTCGCACACAGCTGATAGACCAAGTAATAACACCCGAATCACTCTCATATCTCATATCTGACTCAACTTCTGTATGCACGTACCAGGATCACACTTGAACTTTAAAGGGAATTAGCTCAGACTACACAGTTTGTGTGTAAATGTACACTCGAGACGAAGGCAAGCACCCAGCATAGTGCCTCGTTCATTGACTTCCCGCGAAGCCAAGTCCTCTAGCCAAAATTGAAGTGCCTGTCCGTTCCCAGTGACCTTTATTGTGACGTCCGTAAAGTCTAAATATACATAACGCATGGCCAATGGCCAAATAATTAATGCACTCCATATAGAGTTTTCATGGGCGTTATAATACCCTAAAAGTAATTTTAAAACATTGATGAATGATCACTATGAATCCTAGATATTTATGAAATGCAGACTGTCGTCTCATGTATTCGAGTATGCTTGGAATCCTGTGTGGTCTAAATCCAATATCCTTGAGACAGTCTATTGACCTTTCAGTCAAACTAGGCCATGCGATGTTGTTAAAATATTCAGTTTACTGAAATATAAATATGTCATCTGTGACAGTATTAGAAACACAATGGATTACTCGAATTCTGCATTCATGTGTTGTTCACATTCATACAATAGATTCCTAAGAACAGACTGAGACCAAACGCGCAGAGTAATATATTCATGATATAAAAATATGTTGGCCAAGCTCAGATTTTTTCTTAATAAATCAAAGGTATATCTTAATTACTACAACAATTGAAAGGTCATAGTAAAGATCAGATTCTCAGGTACAGTCGGTCAGTCCTAGGTATCTAAGCCACGTACCGAGATAATTGAGAGCTGATTGTCGAATATTACATATGAACACTGCAACACGTGTACATTGGTAAGGTATGGCACCTCTTAGTATTTCACGTATATAGATTGTATGTGGTTTAGTTGGGTTCAAACCATCCCAGTTAGAGTCTGAATGAAGCACAGATGATGCAACCAATGCTAACAGTACTCGTAGACATAATACACAGTGTATAAGCATGTACAAACATACATATATACGTGTGTGTGTGTGTGTGTGTGTGTGTGTGTGTGTGTGTGTGTGTGTGTGTGTGTGTGTGTATGTGTATCAAGTCAACTCAAAGGGTGTTCAAATCTTCGAATATTCTGGATCGCTTGCGCCCTAATATTAACAAAAAACTAAATACACTTGATAATGATATTGCAGATTTACAGAATATAAATTCGTAACCAGCAATGACCGGAAATAACTTACAATTAATTTTCTATCGTGATGTCACACAATTTTAACATGACATAATTTTCCAATATTTTCTTGTGACGTTTTTGTCTCACTAAATATTTCACAAAGTGTTAGCAAATGTTTATGATAGAAAAAGAAATGATAATTTATATCGCGTTATTTTAACCACAATTGACTAAAACCATTAGGAATTTAGTGTCACGTGATGACTATAACGACTAAACCCAGTAATGATGTGTGTTCAGTCTCAGGGTCTTCTATGTTCTGTTTAAGATAACATGTTTGAACATTTAAAATTAAAAAAATGGAAATTAGCAATTTATAACTAATGAATTTCAACATCTGCTTCGCCCATACTTTTAAGGTCGCTGTCGGTGTCTCACTGTGAGACAACTTGTATACGTACACTTAGTCATTGCAGTATGCATTTGTCTTTTCTAGTTGCACCTAATACCATACACGGCAGAAATAAGTCCGTGTGACTTCGACAGTCAATTACTGTATATGCTATACGTGTTTAAGAATTCCAATACAGTTTGCCAGATGATTTAGGTGATTTGTCGAGTTAATGAAATATTCCTATCACGTTATTTGTTCATGTATCGAACTACCTGTCGTCCCATCGGAATGTAATCCCTAGCCGACCTTATTTCCTTTCACAGTGAACGTTCGTCATATTTAGAGTCAATTTTCCATCGTTTTCTCGGCGATTTCAAGATAAGTTGAACATTTTGAGAAAGCTTTCAGGAAAATCCTAAGTTGGGAATGTTTTATCAGTGTTAGTATTACTACATGGCTCCTCGCTGTCTCCTCGTTACATTACAGATAAACCGCCTGGGGGTCAGAGTCGTACAAGACGGAGTCATTTGTAATTAGTTCTCGTAGAATGATTCTAGGCTAGCTTCATTAGTCGTCGGCATACTAACTGTTTCTTCTGAGAATGGACGTTTGATGATTTACAGTCGATTCAAGAATAAACGAGTAAGGGAGAAACTGTGCCAAACATACAAGTATGCTTTTTTGTCTTTCTATGCAGTCAGTGTCGACGTCGACGACGGTGTTGTTGTTGTTGTTGTTGTTGTTGTTGTTGTTGTTGTTGTTGTTGTTGGTGGTGGTGGTGGTGGTGGTGGTGGTGGTGGTGGTGGTGGTGGTGGTGGTGGTGGTGGTGGTGGTGGTGGTGATGATGATGATGATGATGATGATGATGATGATGATGATGATGATGATGATGATGATGATGATGATGATGATGATGATGATGATGATGATGATGATGATGTAATAATGTAACCTCATGAAACTAAAGGTTGACTTGAAATGGCCGTCTGTGGCTGTCTAATATACTACATGTATCATGTTGAAAACTTTGGTGTGGACGCAGTGGGGAGACAAATTGCTTTCTCGCTACTTACGATGAATATTCGTTGTTTAATGATGTATTCATAATTAATCACCATAATGGTGTATAGATCGGAAGCAGCTGCAGTAAATAACACTCAGATGAGACAAGTTTTGTGTACAGTCCATCAGATATACTATATTCGTAATACATCCCATAATATTATAAACGGACAATGTTTGACATTATATTTGTGGTCACTAGTTATTACCTCGAATCATAATACATCCCATAATATTATAGACGAGGATTGTTTTACTCTCTGTTCTCCGTTAATTTCCTGGTTTTAGTTACATTAATTCTATTGTAGAGAATTTTGTTTGTAATTATGTCCAAGGATGTCTGAGTGATATTAAGTCAGATATTTGTACAATTACATGCCAAATTTGCATTTTATCTCTAATTGATTTCTTAATCGATACAGTAACAAATTATACTTTCAGCTTTTTATTCATTCTTGATTGTAAAATTGAAAATGTTTCTGACTTAAATATGAAATATATTTTGTTCTCTTTTTTCCTTTTCTACATTTTTCAATCCAAATAGTACCATTCATATCTGTTCACTCAAAACGAACAGATTCATCGTTTCTAGTATTGTTTGGGGGCAAGATCAATAACTCAATGTAGAATTTAATAAAAACTAAATTCTTATGTAGGATAAAAAACTAGACCCTCACCCTCACCCCCACCCCCACCCGTCTTCTTACTAAATTGGCCAAAATTGAAAATTGCTTCAAATCGCTCAATCAATTTTAAATCAGTATGTAGTAGTATGTAGTGCTAGGAATATTATTTATGAAGCCAGTATGTAGTGAGTAAAAAAGAGTTCTTTTATTAACACTTTACTATATTTTAATGTCATGCATTTGTTATTGCGAAAATTCTTCCTTCTCTCAATTTGACGTTTTAAAAGAAATATTTGTATGAAAATATCCATTAAAAGTAACATCTACTGTGTAGGATGAGAACTAAATGGCTTAATTTTTTATCCTACATTGAACTATTGATCTCACCCCTTAGTTATCTCTGTATGAAGTACAGGCTATGGTCTATGACATAAGTCTATGACCTAATTGAAGGTAATTCAAGCCGAAGCTCGAATTTGAATAAATAAGCTAGGTAGACATGGCAGAATAAACTAATCCATCTCTGTTTTGTACAGTCGCCTTTTACTAAGATGTCACCGAACTATGAATTAACGGCGGGAAAACGAACGCGTGATTAAAATTCGTTAAAAGTGGTTACAATAAATAGCTATAACAGTGACTGAATGACTACTTCGACGCAGCTGTGACAGTGTGTAGAAACACTATTTAGTACAACAGTAAATACGATGTACGTTTATGTCAGGGCCACGATCAATGTGGTTCGACCTAACATACACATATATTTAGTTTCCAAATTCATCTCTAGGGTTTTCTAGTCATTAACGTTTTACGGAATGTAGTACCTCTCTCGTCTACCTACTCACTTTATCATAATTGATAAAACTAACACAGGTGTCAAGTTACTCTTAACAAGACAGAGATCATGACCTCGAAATATCAGTCGGAGCCAACCATGTCCATAGACAGTATTCTCACAGCGCTATACCATATAGCCGGCGATAAGTTTATGTTGTAGATAGTTTAGACTAGACACGTCGTCGTAGGGGTCTGGCGGGAAACTGACGTGAACGTAAATATTAAAGTATACAATCATACCCGCTAGCCTTTAGAGTTAGTTTTGTAGTAAGCAAAGTAACCATAGAAACAATTTTTTAAAAGAAGAATGCAGTTTTTGCAATATATTACAACAAATACGCCCAGCTAGATGTTTTTATCAAATATGTTACATACATAACAGCTCTCAGTAATGATGTCATATTCAACATTGTGTAAAATCAGTTAAAAAGCAAATAGTCTTTATCAATAGATCAAGCCACTCGCCCACTAATCCATACCACAATCTATATATGTCTGTCTGTCTGTCTGTCTGTCTGTCTGTCTGTCTGTCTGTCTGTCTGTATGTATGTATGTATGTATGTATGTATGTATGTATGTATGTATGTATGTATGTATGTATGTATGTATGTATGTATGTAATCTATATGTCTCCCTATCTCTTTGCCTCCCTCTAATTATCTCCCCTCGCCCCTCCTCACTCTATCATTATCTCTCTGGTTATTTGTCGTTCTCTCCGTCTATCTGTCTCCCCCTCCATCCCCTCCCTCCCCCTTCCTAACTGTATCGTTACTGCAGATGAACATGATAACACAACATACCTGTTTTCAAGTCCAACGAGCAGATTATTTCAAACAGGTCAAACCCACGACTGAATACAAATTTGGCAGTTAGCACAACGAGTTGTTAGGCCATGCTTTACGTCTGCTGCATGCATTCACAGTGACCAACCCTATACAGTGGTACATAATTATTTTGTGCCGATCTTAATAATTGACGATATTGTAATAGCCAATTACTCTATGTGTCTGTTTTATTCATGAATTACGGCCACACAATGTTAACTTTGTGTTTATGGTATCCTGTGTAAAATAACCAGTGTTTATAGGTGTTTAAACAGTTTCAACTGAGATCTCGATTATATTTCGTGAACATTGTCGAGAGGGTTCCTTCTCTGTGCGTCTGCGCCCCCTGTCCTATTTTCTCTCTATCACTGTCTCTTGCTGTCTGTCTGTCTGTCTGTCTGTCTGTCTGTCTGTCTGTCTGTCTGTCTGTCTGTCTGTCTCTCTCTCTCTCTCTCTCTCTCTCTCTCTCACACACTCTCTCTCTCTCCCTTGTTATTCTAGTTGGGTTTTTACCCTCATCTATGCCATGTTTCATTGTCAGTTAAATATCCCATTACAACATTTAAGGTTGTTTTGTTATTTCAGTGTCTTGGTATCTCTTGAAATGAGTGTACTATGGTATGAGTCTTTAAGTCGATCAGTCGCCCTCGGCTTTGCTCTAAGTCATGGAAACTATAGACTTCCCGATTAGACAGTCAAGTCTGAACGTAGACGATTTGGAATGGTCTATAGTTTGTACATCGAAGAAAACTGTCTAGATTTTCAGGTGAGTGCATAGGGCGCCCTCTATCGTTTACATTTCTTGGTTATTCTCAGCGGTCTTATTTCATAACCACTAATCAAATCGCAACATGATCTGGACATTATTTTGCAAATATTTCCACTGATTTTTTTTCTCATAGAAACTTTTCACAGCGAATTTAATAGGGTGTAAGTAAAGTGGTCAATCGTGGGCAACATATGCTTTGTAGGACGAATCAAAGTATGGAAGGACACATTTTTCTAATTTAATTTCTTTTATTAATCTTGCACTTCGAAATTTCTGAATCAAAGGTGAAAAAAATGGCTGACTTTTGATTGCATTGTTAAGTGCTTACAAAATAATCAAATTAGTACTCTATTGTAGTAACTAACATAAATGTACCAGGAAGGGGAATTAAGTACCGAGCCATCACTACAACCTTTTTAAGTGAACCATAATTAATACCCTCTCTGTATAAACCGACTTTTAGACTTCAAACTCCAAGTATACGATTTGACTTATAGACATCATTGCATAGAACTTTGAACTTAACCTCCAAGTTTTGATGTCAAAAGTTGCAATTTTATTCTCAATCAGTTGACATTTTATTGGTCCAGTTCTTATTAGGATTACTTTTTTGGTGATAAAAGTAATTGTCTGGCAGACTTATAAATATAGACTAATCCTGTATATTCATCAATTCTGCTGATAATATAACTCTTATGTGGAAACCTGAGATTGAATCCTAGGCCTTTAACTTTTTTAGTTTTTGATGATACAATGTTATCAAAATGAAACATCGTTTATTCAAAAAGGCACTTTTGGTAATTTGAAAATATTATAATCGCTGACCAATTCTGTGGAAGACAATTCATTGTTGATGTCTTGTGACAGTTCAGTGAAACCGTTTGTATTATTAAATAGTTCTATGAGAGACAATACACTTGGTTGTAACGGTTCAATGAGAAGGGTTGTATGATGAAAATGTCTTTGGCTTACTATACTTCTAGCCTGAAATATCAAGTCTTTGTTTCCATTCATGTAATAACTCACAACTAGCTCTGGCATATCTGGGTAGTGAGTGGTTACATAAATGGACCAATGACTGGCCCTTTCACTGAGACTAAACTATACTTCAAACTCTCACCATACCATCAATCAATAGATGGTATCGAAAATATACACAGGACCAAAAAATAATTTTCTTTCTCTAAATTTTACATCGAGATTTGTTAATTTTCATGACAACTGATAAAAAATGCATTACCTCTAAAGAAAGTACACTTGCGTTGACTCATGTACGTCTCTGAAATTCTACAAAACTAACATCTGTATTTTTATCTAATGCAAAACAACATCATTATTATCAACAATAATCCTTGTCACGTATACCACAGGATACAAACAGACAACTATTCCTAAAAAATTAAAATTTAGAACTGATTACCAAACATTGTAAAACTGTTCTTATTTAATGTATAATAAGTTTTATGAATTTTGTAAATTGTATTCATATCAAGCAAACCAAAAATGGTGAAAAAGATACAATATTTTATAAAATAATGAAAAAACACTTCAATATTTCATATCCAATTTCTAGTATTCCAAATATTTTTTTATTTTTCATTTTCATAATTTCAAATGTATGAAAAGCATTTGTTGAAAGCAAAAACTAACATTACACTGTTCCTGTGTACCTTCTAAAATATTACTCAAGCTTATTACTTCTAAGTGTTATATTTATATTAAATTTTAATACAAATGATTAGGTACTATGTAATTCATAAATGAAAACAATTCACTAGTTGTTCTATTTCTTCTGTCCAATTCAACATTCTATCATAAGACACATTTGGGGTATAAGGTCTGAAACTTGGTGAATTTTCTAGTTGAGTTTTTTTTCCCAACGCATTGATTAATTCATTCATTTACTTAAAGAAATAATTAATTGCTTTACTGATCATTTGAAGTTACCAACAGAAATCTCACTTTAAATTGAATTAATACAATAAAAGAGTTTGCTTTTGTCAATTGCAAATGACAGGAAAGACAAAAGATTTTATAGTTTGGACACTGATGGCGCTGTTCTGAAAGCAGTTTCAAACTTAGAGTGGGCAGTTCAGAGTGCTGAAGGCTTTGATAACTGATCTTTCCCAATGTTTGCTACTAAGAATAGCATTCTAAGCTATTCCATAGATCAAATAATTTATTTACTTGTTATTTTTATGTAATTTTCAAGAAATGAACTAATTTTTCACTGCTTCATATTTGATTGGCATTGATAGCAAGAGTTCTAGCCCTCAAACATCATCATGTAACAGTTCATTAAAATATGGCTGCATTGTGGATTATCGAAACTACAACTAATTTATAAACATTAAAGTGTGATGTCATAGAATATGACATGAATTCCAAACCTGCAGTTTCAGAAAGGACTGTAAGAAAAATAACCTTTCATAAAAAGAGAAAATTATCCCCTCAAAATTCACCAAGTAACAGACTACGGCTATCAAGAAAGTACAATGTATCTAAGTATGCCAAGACACTACATGATAACTCTTCAAGCCAACTTCTTTTCAAAAATTCCTTTTTTTCTGTTTTAATTTGACATTTGACAATATAGAACATAGTTTCTTTCAAAATACAAACAAAATAAGGTCTCAATCGTACAGAAAATGTTCGTTTTTTTAAAAATGAGAGCACATTGACTTCTCTTGGTATTTGTAATGACCTTCACAACAGATCTCATAATTGCAAGAGTTTGGAAAGGATACAATTTTTAAGAAAATAATGATCCTGAGGACTTCCCTTCCTCAACACCATAAATAAATCTTTTTTTAAAAAAAAACAAAATATGATAAATGATAAAAACAAATCTATACCAGAAATAATAAGAGTTGTAATTGGCACAAACAGCTGGTGATCAAACAACTTGTGTACTCTCTCACAATTACAAATGAAATTCAACTGACCAGCGTGAAAGGAAAAGATGCAACTTTGATTTTCCAGATAAACTCAATTGATAAGACCCCTGTATATAAACAATTACACTCTTTGGAAAGTTCAATTCAAACAATCAACGCCAAGTATGGTATCTGATAACAGGAGATCGTAAAATAGATGTCTTGTGTTCAATCTCAGTCTAAGGTTCAATCCATTGTATTGCAAGATTGTCTATAAAATAGTGTTTCTAGTAAGGTCAACTTCACTCAGTCTAGATATTGGTTTCATTGTATTTTACAACCTCCTGCCATTAGATACCATACTTGGTGTTGATTGTTTGAATTGAACTTTCCAAAGAGTGTAATTGTTTATATACAGGGGTCTTATCAATTGAGTTTATCTTGAAAATCACAGCTGTGTCTATTCCTTTCAAGCTGGTCAGTTGAATTTCATTGTAGATGTTTCTGAAACTATGTCATAGTTTTTATAACTGCTTCCATAGACCCTACAGACAATGTGTTAAAATGTCATAATTGTTTTGCCTTATCTGAACAAAGCCATAAAACCATTATTTTGGTCGACATTTATTTATTCTTGACCTCCAAACATCAAGTCACACATGGCAGAATTCTCAGGATGTAATTGATAGGTTCTGTCTGGTACAAACTGATTTCTGGTTTTTTCTACTTCATAAGGTTTCTCAGCTGATGGTGTTGATTCTCGTTTCTTAACATGTTCTCTGAAAATAAATGTAAAAAGGAAACTACTGAATGAAAAATAGTGCCAATGGTGTTGTAGCACAACTGATGCAGTATAAACGATGAAATATTCAACTTTTAAGAGAGTTTTGATTGGCAGGACATTATTCTGTCTTGGAGAGTTGATTCATACACACGGATGTTGAAAGTTTTCCACACGATACTGTTGCTTTGTTATTGCTATGCATGTGTACATGGTTGCTATGCATGTGTACATGGTTGCTATGCATGTGTACATGGTTGCTATGCATGTGTACATGGTTGCTATGCATGTGTACATGGTTGCTATGCATGGTTGTTAGGAAAATTGTGTTTATATCTCAATGTTTGACTACATCTCATTACAGTTATCCTACATGTAATAAATGCCAATGTTTTCTCTTTGTATTTACTTCTAGTCATCCATAGATAGACAGACACAGATAGACAGAGAGATAGATAGATACAAAGACAGAGAGATAGACAGAGAGAGAGAGAGAGAGAGAGAGAGAGAGATAGAGAGAGAGAGAGAGAGAGAGAGAGAGAGATAGAGAGAGAGAGAGAGAGAGAGAGAGAGAGAGAGAGAGAGATATACATATATATATATATATATATATATATATATATATATATATATATATATATATATATATATATATATATATATATATATATATATATATATATGTCTGTAGCATGATCAAACCTTATAGCAATTATGGGAGAAACCCTGAAATGTGAGATAATCCCTTAACTGAAATCAAACATTGTCTACGGTCTGTAGACAGTTTGACTGTTTCATCATATAAGTCTACTTAGGTTGTACCACTAGTTTGTGAAAATGTGAGATGATTCCCTTACCTGAAATCAAATGCTGGTTGACTCATTTGTAGACACACTTTAACGGGATCATCATAAAAATCTACTGACGTTGTAAACTGCACAGTGATTTCAGCATCAGCATTCAATTCTAGACTGCTACTTGCAAAACCTGCATCAGCTGACATAATGCTGTTGAATGCCAGTGAACCACTAGGAAGTAAAGAAAAGAAAATTTGATGTTAAACCTAACTATAGTCTTGGTTACCCAGTCTATCATTTGGGGAGGTCTTGTAGGCAGAGCCCCCAGTGGTTAGAGTCTGGGTAACCAAGACTAGTGGTCTTGTAGGCAGAGCCCCCAGAGGTGAGACTCTGGGTAACTGAGACTTAACTAATAACTTGGTATTACTCATACATGATGCCTTTTTATAGTGTTTTCTCACTCTATGCTCAAATCATTTTACAATTATTACCCCTGGCACAGATCTATAGTGGCACAACAGCCCTTTACATTCACTCAACTCCCTGGGGAGCATACAATGAATGATTGCAAACCTGGCGATCAACTTATATATAAATATATCAGATATTGATATGAGCTAACACATACCTGTTAGACACAATGGACAGTGATGTCCTGTCCCATAGACTAATTTCAACAGAACCTGAGAGATCTAGTGACACACAACTACTTAGTCGGTTATCAATATTTATACCGTTCTGTAGTGGAATTCTCTGCAAAGGAAAAATATAGGATTAATTATTACGATAATAATACATACATTTACCAGATAAATATTATATCAATAGCTAACGGGGAAAGGAGAATGGAAATAGTTGTCAGGCAACTAATCTAATCCAACCCCTATAATACATTTGACAATTGGTGACATTAGGGTCATGAAAGTAACTTGTCACAAAACAAGATGGTGGATTTGTACAATCAGAAATGCCAGGATGTACTAATCAGGGGTTAGGTCACATTAAAGTCATGAAAGTAACTTGTCACAAAACAAGATGGTGGATTTGTACAAACAGAAATGCCAGGATGTACTAATCAGGGGTTAGGTCACATTAAAGTCATGAAAGTAACTTATCACAAAACAAGATGGTGGATTTGTACAATCAGAAATGTCAGGATGTATTAATCAGAGGTTAGGTCACATTAAAGTCATGAAAGTAACTTGTCACAAAACAAGATGGTGGATTTGTACAATCAGAAATGCCAGGATGTACTAATCAGAGGTTAGGTCACATTAAAGTCATGAAAGTAACTTGTCACAAAACAAGATGGTGGATTTGTACAATCAGAAATGTCAGGATGTATTAATCAGGGGTCAGGTCACATTAAGGTTATGAAAGTAACTTGTCACAAAACAAGATGGTGGATTTGTACAATCAGAAATGCCAGGATGTACTAATCAGGGGTTAGGTCACATTAAAGTCATGAAAGTAACTTGTCACAAAACAAGATGGTGGATTTGTACAAACAGAAATGCCAGGATGTACTAATCAGGGGTTAGGTCACATTAAAGTCATGAAAGTAACTTATCACAAAACAAGATGGTGGATTTGTACAATCAGAAATGTCAGGATGTATTAATCAGAGGTTAGGTCACATTAAAGTCATGAAAGTAACTTGTCACAAAACAAGATGGTGGATTTGTACAATCAGAAATGCCAGGATGTACTAATCAGAGGTTAGGTCACATTAAAGTCATGAAAGTAACTTGTCACAAAACAAGATGGTGGATTTGTACAATCAGAAATGCCAGAATGTACTAATCAGAGGTCAGGTCACATTAAAGTCATGAAAGTAACTTGTCACAAAACAAGATGGTGGATTTGTACAATCAGAAATGCCAGAATGTACTAATCAGAGGTCAGGTCACATTAAAGTCATGAAAGTAACTTGTCACAAAACAAGATGGTGGATTTGTACAATCAGAAATGCCAGAATGTACTAATCAGAGGTCAGGTCACATTAAAGTCATGAAAGTAACTTGTCACAAAACAAGATGGTGGATTTGTACAATCAGAAATGCCAGAATGTACTAATCAGAGGTTAGGTCACATTAAAGTCATGAAAGTAACTTGTCACAAAACAAGATGGTGGATTTGTACAATCAGAAATGCCAGGATGTACTAATCAGAGGTTAGGTCACATTAAAGTCATGAAAGTAACTTGTCACAAAACAAGATGGTGGATTTGTACAATCAGAAATGCCAGGATGTACTAATCAGAGGTCACATGACAGTAACTTGTCACAGGTAAAGCATTAAAGGGAAAAGTAATTTTCATTAACATGGGTTCTGTGTTATTGGTTTCTTCTCATCAGATATACAGCCATTACAAATTGGAAGAACAGTTTTATATTGTCTTTTTAAGTCAATGTCAGTTTCTGCATCCACTATTTCTTGTGAGACTTCGCAATTTTCTCGATTTTATTATTTTTTTCTTAAATACATAAAAAAAAGTTTAGGGTCGGCAGTGAAAAAACTAGGTGGGGGTCGGGTAACTGGAACCAAACAATTATTTTTTTTAGGCCTAATGAAGATTTGTTGTTGACATAAAGATAACTGTACCTGAGAATGGTCATGTACTAATATATTACCTGAGAATGGTCATGTACTAATATATTACCAGCCAAAACTGTGATGATATTATCAGCTGACATACTCCATACCATACTCATCATTTCACTGTATCCGTTAAAAAACAAGAAAGGTCTAATATGTACATCCATGATTGACAAACCAATCCCTGAAGCTGCATCATTATCATCAGCTTCATCGGCTTCACCTAGAAAACTGTCCAACCCAGTCGCAAATAAACCCACCTGAGTAGGAAAAGAAAACATATCTCAGTTGCGAGTTTTGGATAGCATTTTAGTCTTTGATGAAAGGATACCAGTACTTAAGTCAAGTTATTCAATTAAAAATTTGGTGTCATAGCAAAACTGTTCAGTTTGCATTATTTGCTCATCAAATTTCAACTGCAATCACCAAGAGGTGGTTTTCCAAATATGTGTTTTCGACCCAAATGTTTAGACCTAATTTGCATATCACTGATAGATCATCATGTTCTGAGTAATTCTTCATCAACACATCTCAGAAATATCCCCATCAAAGTTCAGCAAATATGTCTGTAAGTACTTTTGAAATTAAAGAGTTTTTACTAAAAAGTCACATTTTTTTATCCAATATGGGTATGACTGAATGGATATGAATATATCTTGATCTACACATCACTAAGAACATGCTAAGTATATCCTGACCAAATTTCAGATCAATCCGCCCCGCACTATTTTATTTCAATTTTTTAAACCAAAAATCATATCTTTGAATCTTATCCTACTTTCAATGTACTGACCATTTGGTTCCTATATCTAGCCTTACACATAGTCTGAAAAATCCTATTACTGGTCCATGCACTTATCTAACCACTCACTAGAAATACTTACAGAGAGAACATTAATTGTTTGGTTACTACCACTTATTAAAACATCAGTGTAACTTTGTCTAAGGATACCATTTTTACTCATCAGCATATCAAGGGTATACGTTGTCAAGGTATCACTTGTATCTGAAAAATACAAACAAAAATTCAAATACTTCATATTAATAATTATAGGAATTATTTCAAAATGGCGGAATAATCAGGTCAACTCTTGCAGCCAAAAGTCTACAGTGTTGTTATATAATTAGACTGTTGCAGCCCTGTACCAGCAGTGTAGCTAGTCTGTTGGGTCACCACTGTAACATAAATGTTACACTGATGTACACCTATGTTGCCACATCACTGTTACAGCACTGCTAAAACATGAATGGTACACTGAGGTAACTGTAGTGTAACTATAGTGCACTCCTACATCATATCAATATTGACAGTGTTACAATCACCTATCAATATTTAGAAGTTTACATCACTTACCTGCCATCACACTGCTAAAGCTAACTGACATACCATTTTTAGCCAAGATGTCATAGTTGAAAACTCTGGGATCATTCATAACATCATTCCGTAGTTGATTCCTAATATGGGTGAAAATCAATGGCAACGTAAAAATCAATGGTACAATGTAATACCTCAAGTTATCATTTTTACTGAGAGACAGTTAGTCGACTCACCTCAAGTCATCATTTTTACTGAGAGACAGTTAGTCGACTCACCTCAAGTCATCATTTTTACTGAGAGACAGTTAGTCGACTCACCTCAAGTCATCATTTTTACTGAGAGACAGTTAGTCGACTCACCTCAAGTCATCATTTTTACTGAGAGACAGTTAGTCGACTCACCTCAAGTCATCATTTTTACTGAGAGACAGTTAGTCGACTCACCTCAAGTCATCATTTTTACTGAGAGACAGTTAGTCGACTCACCTCAAGTCATCATTTTTACTGAGAGACAGTTAGTCGACTCACCTCAAGTCATCATTTTTACTGAGAGAGTTAGTCGACTCACCTCAAGTCATCATTTTTACTGAGTACATCCTTTATCTTTCTTTGTAAGTAAGCTGTCATTTCCAAGTTGTCAGTGTCACTTAGTGATAGAATCATGTTGGTCATTACTTGCTTAGATGGACTGTTAGTAAGTATCAAATCAGCGGCATTACCACGGGCTGCACTCTCATAATTACGATGATTTTGATGATAAATAGCATTCAATGACTGTTTGATCTATTGAAGAAAAATAAAAGATGTTCAAATTAGTTCTGATTTGAAAAGAAATGGTGAGTTTCCTCCAGGATGCCTGTATTCTTTGAGTTAGACATTAAATTACAGTAAATACTCAATGGACTTAATTAAATCATTACAATGGCTTTAATTAGAGTTGTGATAGCTGTAACTGGGCAATTTTATTTTATTGATATTTTCTTCTTTTTTTAAGGGAGAGTGGTAGATTTTTGTTTCATATATGTATAGCCCAGGTTATGGTTCTAATATTGCTTTAACACATAGGAATACAAATTATCAGATCTCAACATTACCTAGAAATATATACTGAATAAAATAACACTTTAAACTAACCAGCAGTCATTGAGCTATCACACACATACACACACACATACATACATACACACATACACACACACACACATACATACATACATACACACACACATACATACATACATAAATATATACACACACACATATGCATGCATGCACGCACACAACCACACACATGCACATGCACACACACACAAACAAACACACAACCACACACATGCACATGCACACACAAAGACTTTATACAATTACACAATCCCTCTAAAATGAGTTGAAAAGACAGCATCTTACCTCATTAGTTATAAGACTTGGTTCAAATACTTTGAGAGTTTCCAGTGCAGTAACCTGTATTTTACTACTACTACCGTGTTGTGCATATTTAGCAATCAATGGTAAAGTATCAGCAAATTTAGAATTAGACATAGCTCTCAAGTAGATTACTTTGTCAAGTTCTTCTTCAAAATTTTCCAGTGCTTCAATAAACCATGATTTGGTATCCTGTATGATCTGAAACATAATACAAGGTGAATTTTTACATAAACTCATTCTCAGTACCTGAAATAGAATATTACTGCCTAGGTACATCATAAAAATAATAAATGTTTAATTTCTTGGTTGACACCATAACTTCTTTTTCACGCGTTTCACATGGCAATCATGTGACTCTTGAGAATAAGTCACCCTTCTTGTTTTATTTTGACCTTCTTAGGATGAGGCAAAATGCTACTGCAAGTAACGAGAGTTGGACACAAGCCTGTCTACTGGATGGATGATTGTGTGAGTCACAGGTATTATGCTGTATGTTTTTATTGTAAGACTTAGAATTTTGTTTGGGTATCTTTACCTGAGCATCACACTTGCCCTGCATACAATAAGTATTTGCCAATGCACCCAATGCTAAAGCTACAGATTCTCTCACTTTCTCATTTTCAATGTCTTCTTTCAAAGCATCCTGTAATGCAAAACATAACAAAGTCATTTTTAGTAAAGACATGATCATCCCTGTTTTTGTTAAGGTTGGGGAACCCACAGCACAGTAACAAAAGAGGGAATATGGCAAAGTGTTATGGCGCATTCCAGTAGATTTTACCTACTTACCGCCCTTAACAAAAACACAGGTATGGAAACCTGGCAAAAGTGACATGGAGAGCTTTGGTAGATTACCTACTTACTGCCCTGAGCATAGCATTTGAAAATGTTTGTCTGTAAGTTTGGAATTATTAGATTTATATGTAAGGCAGATTAATTATAATCAAATATTCATCCTGAGAATATCATAAAAATACATAATTTGTGAAGCCTGCCCTCAATGGTGAAACTCACCAACAACTTCTGTAGAAGATCATCACTGGGATGGTTGAGGAAAGAAACAGCAACAAGATAACGATCCAAGATGTCTGCCATATCACTGTTTTTAAAGTCTAGAATTTCCATCATTGCTTCATGTGATGCTGTAGTCTGTGTGCATGCTACTATGTCAATTAGTTGGAGTCTGTGTTGCAAAGAGAAAGTTAAAATAACTGAAGGCATTCACAATGACCACTGGTATCATACAAAGTAGTTATGATACCAGTACCTCAAAAATCACTCCCATATATCACACTTTTTTTTATTTCCAAGAATGGATACGTACATATACACACACACCAATTCACCCCCACCCTCCACCCCACCCCACACACAGAGAAATAATGACAAAAATAAATTGACTCTCTGGCCAGTTGTACATATAAAAGAAAATGCTTATAACACTATGTAAGATGTAACATCATGGAAAGTATTAGCATTGTAGTGTAGAGTTTCGGTAAATCACCCCAATCCCCCACCCCCACCCCAGGTCCCTCCCCATTAATGAAAGAGAATTATAAAGCATAATCCCATATCATCAACATATGTCAGTCAAGTGGGACTACAGTACTAATGGAAGGGGGTACAGATTTCAAATCATGAAACTTGAAATAAAACATTGTTTGTCTCACTAGAAATCTTACCAACAGAGATTTTTGTTGAACCAGATGATAACATGTACCGGTAGCACTGTTGGTAAGATTTTTGTTTTACCAGTAGACGTTTTGTTTCAGTTTACTTGATTGAGTAAAAATATATTGACAGGTAAATTCCTTATGACATCAATGCCAAGACTAAAGATGAGATCTTTACTTACACAACCTCACTATTGTCATCAGACATCAAGATATCTACTAAACTGTCTTTTCCAGTATTTCTAAATGATTGTAATACTTTCAGATAAACAGTTGGCGATTCAACTCTAGCCAGATATTCAGCTTTCAATTCCTCTCTCAGTTCTGCCACAACTTCTGCTGCCTGCAACAATCACAAACACATCAAGAAAAATTTTGATGGAAATTTCTTTCAAATAACAAAAGAGTGTCAATAAAATGATGCAAGACAAAATGAAAAGAACTTTGAATTAAAAAAAGTCAAGAAAGCAATCAAAAACAGAAAGAAATGTAGTTTACGAAAAAATATTTCCAGGTAACAAAACTCTCCAATGTAATCACAGACACAAAGATAATGATTAAAATTTGAGAATTATTTTTTTCTGGTAACACAATGAAAGTGTCTAAGAATTATGGTCAAAATAAAAATGCTATCGGCTATTTTTCTGTATCAAACTCTAAACTCAATATCTTTTGAGATGTTTTTGAGATTTTAGAGACTGTAAGTTAGTTTGGTTGCAATCCAACATCTGGCATCTTTCTCTCAATCTTTTCACATTTCGCTGAAAATTATGAAAATTTGCATAATGGAAATCGTAACCCTGTTGCTAAGATACCACTACTCACTGGTTTACAGCCCTCTTGTACAGTGTTGTTCTATTATAAACTCTGTGATTGGCTATGACGTTATCACCAGACAATATTACATCTACCGGTACTTACTGGTTTACAGCCCTCTGTACACTGTTGTTCTATTAACTCTGTGATTGGTGATTGGCTGATCACATTATCTCCAAGACTTTTCACAGCGTCTTCCAAGGTGGCACCTTCAAGCATGGACTTCTCATCTCCTGTACTTACATAGACCATAGACTGTCTGTAATTGAGACAGAAATATTGACTGTTATAAAGGCGCAATGTAATGTTTTTAGCAATTAGTCATATTGTCCTGTTAATAGACAGCATTGTTCTCACTAAACAAAGTAACAATGGCATCCAGCAATCTTGCCATTTCATACTTGATGTTAGAAATAGTGCATGTACATCTTAGATTACTCTCAATGTTAAATCCTGAGGTGTTGTCTTACTGTTGTCTTGTCAATGAAGCTTATAAGGATTTGATAAGATCAGTCTTTTGTTCAGGACAACCTTTTCCTATAAATCTGCCCGACAACTGTTTTTCCTAATCTAGATTTGATTACATGACATACTTTATTACTTACAACATGCTATGAAAAGTGTGGTATATAGTAAATACAGAAACAAAATGTCATAATACAACTCTCATAAAAAAAGCACATAATATGACAGAACCCCATGACATGCAAGTACAAATGTGACATAATTGGAGTATTTGCAGGAGTGCTTGCAGTGTTCTCTGTGTGTATACTTTAATGAACATAGCAAGAGAAAGTGCTGCAGAAAACACTGTAAGTATGAGGGCAAAATACTCCTAAGTACCCACACTGGAAAGTACAGCAGAAAACACTGTAAGTATGAATGCAAATACCTCTGAGTACCCACACTAGAACTCACATGACAGGGGGTTCTGTTAGTTTTACATATGTTAACCGAAAAGGCAAATTTTCATAAAAATCATGCGGTATTGTGTGTATCTAACTATTGCATCTTCATTTGCATATCATTTTGCATGCAGGTATGCAATAATGTTTTCGGTATTACATTGAAGTGCCAATACCACTAGCTATGCATGTGCAACAGTACAAGTTATCACTGGTATATATGTAATACATGTAATATTACTAACTGTAGTAAATCTTACTTTGATAAAACTGCTGATGCTATAGATTGTCTGATTATAATTCGAACGGTGTGTGATTCTACCGAGGAAATACTTTTAATTATGGTTTTATCATCAGACAAATCATAGGTTGTCATGACGGATGAGTCTATATCTACTCCAAGGATCTTCTGTGGATGTGAAAACTCTCCAACTCTTGGTCTGTCACAGTTTGCTGAGTCTTTAGATTTGATGATATTATGTTCTGTCACAGTATAGTCAACTGTACACTCCCCTGAAGCATCAAGCTGAAATGAAGACAAAATAATCAAGTTTTCATCCACTCTACTTAATGTCTTGAGTCTGACAATAAATCTATTTTTCTCAAAAGATAATGGAAAAAGATTTCCTCTACTTTTAGCAGTGTTAGGCTTTAGTTCATTAAAGGGTCAATCCTGAAATGTCACCTCACTTTATTGGACTGAGTATATTTTATTTCAATAAGTTTTTAAGAGAAAAGATTAAACTTTTTGTCATAAAATGGCTGGTACTATAGGAAACAATCAACAAGTGGAAGAATTTAAGGAGTTCCTATAAATTAAAACATCAAAAATGGAAAACGTATCATATCTTGATAATAATAATTTCTACTCACAGAGTCAAAAATTTCTTGGAAGCCAATTCCAAATTTTCATTGACGTCTCATCAGCATCTTCAGGGGTGTACTACAATGGGTTATTGTAATGTCTCTTAGAAGACAATAGCCCATTATAGTGTGTACTACAATGGGCTATTGTCTTCCCTGACTATGCTGATGAGATGTTAGTGATATTTGGGATTTGCTTCCAAGAACATTTTTAAGGAGAAATTATCATATTACTATGGATGAACCCAGAGTCTACGAACATTCAGTCTTGTATAATATCTTGAATTGCCTTCACTAACAACGTGTGACATTTACCATCAAATGTTGGGAAATGTTGATTTTCAAAGTATGATGTATTACTGAATAATTCTGGTGACTGCAGGTTAAAGATGTATATTTAAATTGTGCCCCTAAAGCAGCAGCCATACAATCCCCTAGTGGCAAAACTACAAATTCCTTTGTTTTTCATTTGACATCACAGAAGTGAAAGAATTCACAACCTACCTCATTTACTTTTCCATTCTGTTCTTGTACCTGTAGTAAACTGGCAAGTCCTCTTTTCACATTCAAAGATGTTGTAGGTTCTTCTATCGATGCATACAGCTGAGATATTTTATCATTTTTCAAATGGACATAAACTGGTTGCTTGGAGACCACATCACTGCCAGTACCACTCTGAAAGACATTGTCTGATTGTTTCCTAGGAACTGCATTGCTGACTTTGCTCTCTGAAACCTATAGACAATAAAATACACACACAGATACATATCATAGGGTATTCAAAGTGTAAGCTGTACCAGTCCAATGTTAACATTGGGCCAGTGCAGTGCTAACACTAAGAGCAATACCTCACCGACATGTGTTAGCTACTGGTAGGGTTAAAGCGTGCACAGTCCAAAATGAACATTGGGCTAGTGTGTACTAACACTTGGCTGGTACTAATTATACATATGTACCTCACCAGTATGTGTTAGCCACTGCAAAGTTGATGGACTGCCCTGATCAATCAGAAAATATACAGTGCCTGTATCCAATGCCAAGTAAAGTTCAGAGGCGCTGTACAGTTAAATATTAAAGACCTTCCTGAATAAGTATGTTTTAAGGTTCTTCCTGAAGGCATTGACTGTGGGTGTCTGTCAAAGCTCCAGTGGCAATTTGATCCAAAGATGCAGTGTGGTGCGGCACGTGAGAATTAAGCACAGCCACCAAAGGAATTAAGTCTGTAATTGGGTTCAAACAGTAAATATTTGTCCCGATGTGTGATGACATTGAGAACAATAGTGTTGCTAAGTGTTTGAGACTTTCAGCTTGACCACCCTCACGTGGCTGCTATGGACACAATAGCTCACGCAGGATCTTGTGAGATCTGCTGTGAGTGAAAAATGGCTTATTAAGAACAGAAAATTAACTTACCTGTAATTTGACAAGTTTATTTTCACCATCTTGCCAAACTACACTGATGTCTACATCAGCACTGAGGTCATATCCAACACTGGTTTTCATTGTCAACTGTCCTACTGATTTGGGTTCATTTAACAGAACACTTGTTGTGTATTTATACCTGTATGACTTTCCAGTCTCATAGTTCAAGGCTAGAACTGAAGGAAAATATTACAAAACAGAATTTAACAGATTTAACATAAATTTAATAAAAAATTTATACATTTGTCAGTGTTTTTGTTAAGTAACTTCAGTAGTAACAGAAAGAGAGAGTGACTGACTGTAGTTGACTGACCAATCAACTGACTATCAGACCACTTAGCTACCTAACTAACTGTCTGTCCAATTAACTGACTGACTGACTAATTAAGTGACTGACACAAACCAATTCAATAAATAACTAACTAACTAACTGACTGACTGACTGACTGACTGACTGACTGAGCTGACCAACTATAACTGGCTGACAAATTATTTGACTGACCAATAGGCTGACTGTAGTTGACTGACCAATGTAAGTAACTCAACAATTGATTGACTGACTGACTGACTGACTGACAGACTGGCTGGCTGGCTGGCTGGTTGGCCAACCGACCAGCTGACTGACTGACTGACTGACTGACTGACTGACTAACTGGCTGGTTGGCCAACTGACTGACTGACTGACTGAGTGACTGACTGACTGAGTGACTGACTGGCTGGTTGGCCAACCGACCAACTGACTGACTGACATGACAATTAAATAACATGTACATAACTCAATGACAAACCACGTAGACAGACTGATATATGTAACTGTTCATGTACATGTCAATCTATAGTCCAAATGGGCAGACTAAACTAGTTCATTCTTGATTTGACCAACTGACCCACTCAATTAAAACAATCAATAATTCAATGTTTTCCAATCAATTTAAATCATAGAGCCCAGAGTAATCTATAATTACCCTTAAACCAATGAATTATTATTTCAATAATAAAAATTGTAAGTTATTATTAATTGTGTTGGTAAATTATTGTTACTGAAACATATTTAGTATATCTAAATGATGTCAGTGTTGTGATCAATCCATAATATAGACCCCCTGGGGGTACGATTTCTGACCCAGTTTTAGACCCTACAATTGAATCACTAACATCCACGTGTATGAAGTTTGAACCCTTGTATAGAACTGGGTATAGTATTTATTGATAACACAAATCTAATCTAATTGATAACTAGTATCTCATAGAATCCAACCACTTTTCATACAATTATGATGTCATTGTCATTCAATGTTAATTTGACAGTACAATCTATCTGTGGCCTTAAGTTAAGTACTAGGGATGGATAGGTTACAGGTACATGTATGATGCAATCACGAACATGATGATGTATATGAATGACTGAGATCTTATCAAGAGCCCCATCCTCCACATACACATACACACACACACACACACACACACACACACACACACACACACACATGCATGCGTACGTATGTACGTACGTACGTACGTACGTACGTACAAACATACATACATACATACATACATACATACATACATACATACATACATACATACATACATACATATGAACATGCACACACACACGGTCAGTCAGTCAGTCACACACACACACATACACACACATACACACACACACACACACACACACACACACTGAGAACTCAAAATTAGCAGTACTCAGGGCATACAAACCTACTACCAAACATTCATTGTATCTTGACTACCAAATTTATGTGGTAGTCTCTAAGCTACCAATAGAAATCAATAGAAAATTGTAGCTGAAAAAGTTCACTTGGATAAATTTGACTACCAAACCCAAAAGTTAAATTTGAGCCTAGACACACACACACACACACACACACACACACACACACACATGCACACACACACACACATGCATGCGCACACACGCACACACACACACACATACATACACACACAAACACACAGACAGACTAGTTATGAAATATGCATATGATATACTGTAGAAAGAAGGTCTAATTGTTTTCAGTCAATACTTTTATACATGTAGTCTAATAGTCCAACTCTTGGTATGTTTTGTCTCAACCTATGCAGCTATCCAACCTCAGACCACGTTCTCTATACAGTAGTGGATGATCTGAGGTCCAACACTGTTATGCTTCATAGCTACAATGTATAGAGTTGTGTATTTATCTTGATTTGTCAACAAATCGTGTCCAAATAGGAAAAGGAAGTCTTTTGGGTGATGTAATGCCCCAGTTTTCAAGGTGATATATATTCTGAAGTCTCTAGCACAGTTTGAGATTAACATGGTGAGGAAGATACAGTATCTACAGTATCTACATCTATATAAAGGCCACAACACATCTCAAGGCTTAACATATCTACCATTCATTCTTTTGTTTTTCCACAAACTAAGGTAAAACTTAAATGGAAAAAATAGGAAACTTTCACCTTTATAGACTGAATGGCCATAGAGCTAGGCATTTATAGTTCCCTCAGTGTAAAGATTGGCCAACAGAGATAAATAAATAAATAAAAGTTCAACGTACATAACAGTTAATGCCTTTATGCTGTATTTTGATTTTATACTTCAGTATAATTAATTATTTGAACTAAACATTTGAGAAATATGCTGTTCTGGCCATGATATAAACATTTTTCTTTGTATGTTTTTTTTTTTTTTAAACATTTTTTTAACATATTTAAATGAACTGGGAAGAAGAAACAATATTTGAATATTTACAGAAATCTTCAAAAGCACAGTGATTAATTTGTTGTCATGTTTGAAGTCTTATGAAACAGTAGATATGACATATAACAGTTACCATAGCAACAACTTTACTGTGTTCCAGAGATCAAAGTCTGTGTACACATTTATGAAAGATAGTTTTTACCCACCCACCCACCCACCCACACAGGTTTAAGTACACATGACTATAACTCCATGATGACAAATTTATACTGTTATTGTATTAAATGTCATTTGCACAGTAGATGTGAAACAGCGTTTGTCTACGTAGCCGGTATATACGTACACGTGTACAATAGCTTACAATACACATATCAAGTTCCTCAACAATTTTTCTGTTTACTACTTCTACTTCAAAAAAATCTCGCAAAAGAATCTCCAATCTGCACACATTAGACTAATAAAAAGAAAAAAAAATCCATGCCATAAATTTTGATGGCAGTTTAACAACTTCCCAGCGACATATGAATGGCATTACATTTGCATTTAAATACTACTCGACCGAAAAACAAGCATGTAACAATGCCGTGGCTATCAGCTGGTCGACTATTGTTCTCTCTAATTCACCCCAAGCTCATAATAACTTCCAAAATCTTACCTGAAGAGACACACAGAAGACCGATGACGACTGCAAATTTCATTTTTCTTACTTGAATAAAACGAACAAGTAGACCACTTCGAATAGCTCGCTCAGTGAGATATGATGTCTTGAAAATCTCGGTCGTGTATATTATTCGTGGCAAAGATCACAGGCTGCAGCGATCAAAGTTCAACCTATGTGATAGCTAAGTGATGACCTGCACGATTCTAATAGGCCAAAGATAAATCTCTGATAGATACGCATATATGTAACGTCTTCTGTAAACTGCTCTTTCTCTTTCCCGTCCTTGGTCGCGAAATAAAGATATGATAGTGTTTTCCTGTAGAATAACCTTGCCGCATTGCCTGTTGGTGAATGAAAGAGTTGTAAACAACTTGTGTATTTACCTTCAAGAATATTTTGCATGTTGCCATTGTTTGTTAATATCCCTATACATATACACTCCTATTGTTTCATTTCAATACTTTTTTAACATGGAACAAATGTGGCATATGAAATTCCGTCATATGTACTTCATTGAAACTTTAGAGAAGAATATTGTGTCGATATTCTTATAAACACCAAGTTTCCCTGAGCTAGCATTGAAATTATCCAAATGAAAGTGATAAATATATAGCGCCACCGCACAACACATACGAGATTTGGCGCGAGACTTAAAATTCAATATGTCTGCGCCCATGTGTTAGGTATCCGGTAGCGTACGTACTGCGGAAGATATTGCACAATTGAGAATCATACTTCAATTTTAAAAACTCTTGTGGCATTTTCTGTGTAATATATTCATATTTTTGAAGATCTGATTTTATTCGTATGTACCAATATATGTCTTAGGTTCTGATTGATGTAGAAACATTAGATTCGAGACGACATTTGGTTCATCATGGAAGTGGGGGATACTTCCACGGACACCGTTTCAGAGTTTGTAGGTGAGATTGAGAAGACAACGACAGATCCTTCTGCATGTACCAATGATGGCGATGGAAGCCAAATGTCGAAAAGACAGAAGAAAAGACTTCTAAAACACCAACAATGGCTAGTCAGAAAAGAGGAAATGAGGTAGGAACCATAACCATGGATCTCTCGTGCTTACCGATGATTATTGGCTTGTTTTCTACGCACGATCTACCTCTCCAGAGATCGTAGAAAACGAGCCAACATTTATAGCTAGACGATGCTTGAAAACAGAGTGGGTCGGACTCGATGCTGACATAGTCCTATTTACACCTGCCTGCAAACGGACGTCATTGACTTCCTTGGTGTATGTGGGCACAGTCGCTAGTCACTTGTGAGCTAGTATTCTAGTCTAGGATGGTCATAATACAATATACAATATAATGACACTATTAGGTATTTACGATATTCCAAAAATACTGTTGCCGGTGATTGTATATATATACAAGCTGTGTATATATACTCAGACCACTATAATGTTCTGAGATTTATATTAATATATATAATAAAGGCGTTATACTTCCATGGTGTAGCATTTAAGATACTTCCATGCTGACATTATTCTTACCCTTGTCAACTTTTATCAAAAACACTCGATTAAAACAAATTAATACAGAGACACAACTGCAGATATTTTTATTGTCATTCTGTAGGAAAACTCGAAGTGTTCGAAGGAAAGAGTTAAAAGTAAAGAAAGCTAAGACTGGTGAACGACCTGCAAAAATCTACAAAATGGCTGACAAAGAAGCAAGTCAAGTAAAAGTGGTTATTGACTGCAACTTTGATGACCTCATGTCTGAAAAGGTAATAATTTGTATATTTCCCTCTGAAAGAAGAACGAAGTAGGTGAAGTCATATACTATTAAATAGTCCAAGATTTGAGCATACAATAATACAATGCAACACAACACAATATTTACTATAAATGATACAACCTTATTGTCTCAAAACGTTGATAAATATTCATATATATGATGGAATTCATGTGAAAGGGATTAAAGAAGGAGTATAAAGTTGGCGTCAGATTCAGATTCAGAATCAGATAGCCTAAGATCTGAAGACACTCGATGGACTCAATCAAACCTGAAATAATACCGTTGAGACTGCAGGGAAAGATTCCACTTCACAACCTTTTGATGGAAGTTGCATATTAGGTAAATATTTAATAAGTTTGCAACATGTCATATTCCATTTACCCACTTGTATTGTAGTAATGTTGAAACTTTTGGAAAGGATATTTTAAAGCATACTCCATGGTGCTGAATGATTCTGGTAATAGTACTTCTGATCAAATCTGCTGTGGAACAGCGCCCCCATGTGGTCAAACTTATACAATTTATTTTATCTTTCTGATAACCAGAACATGACGTATTCACGTGATATACCATTGACCATATATATATGTGCCTATGACATAGTTGCTTAAGATAATTGCTATTTTATCCTATGATTTCACCAACTACTATCTTACACATAGGATATCAGACAGTTGGTTAAACAGATCCAAAGAAGCTATGCAGATAACAGGAGATCACCTTCACCACTACAGTTCTATTTATGCAGTGTATCAGGGAAAACTTTAAATAAACTTGAAGAGTGTGCATCAGGATATCAAAATTGGGATGTAAGTATGTGTAGATACAGTGTTTTTGTTAAGGTTAGTAAGCAGGTCAAATCTACCTGAGTTTTCCAGTCATTTTACCAGGGTTTCCTATTAGTGTTTTTGGTAAGGCTGGTAAGCAGGTCAAATCTACCTGAGGACCTCAGTCATTTTACCAGGGTTTCCTACCAGTGTTTTTGTTACGGTGGTAAGCAGGTAAAATCTACCTGAGTTCCCCAGTCAATTTACCAGGGTTCCCTACCAGTGTTTTCGGTAAGGGTAGTAAACAAATAAAATCTACTTGAGTTTGCCTGTCATTTTACCAGGGTCCCTACCAAAATGATGGTACAGTGTATTGGAAACTATGGCAGTATTACTATATTCTCGCTTTCTGTTACCATGGTTCCCAAACCTTAGCTAAAACTCTGAGATGTTATCGTCTGAATTTCAGATTGGATTTATTTACATCCTGCTAAGTGGTAGAATAATTAAATTAATATGTCTGACAGTCATGTATTGAATTCAAACTTCTATTAGTTAGAGAAACAACGACAACAAACTGCTTTCATATCTCCATACATGAAGTAATCAGAAGATAATTTTTCCAATAGTAAAACAAGTAAATAAAACCACCCACCCACCCCAAGCACATACATGAATTTGTACTTCCATATCATCCCATGTGACCACTGGTGTACATTAAGTTGTACAGTAAATGCTTGCATTGCATTGACGTTTATATCTGGTATGAGATGTGATGTATTTGATTTTTATTTACTATTATTCTATAGGTATATGTCAAGTCAGAGAAACCATTGGAAGTGTTTGACAAAGACAATATAGTATATCTGACATCAGATTCACCAAATATTTTAGAAACCTTGGAGTCTAACAAAGCTTATATTATTGGAGGTCTTGTTGACCACAACCACTATAAGGTAAATATTGAAATATTATTCCCCAATTTTTTTCTTTGTTCAGCCAAGCAAAATATGAGTGACCTAAGGGGTCTTTGTTACTATGAGTCACTAGACGAGTAGTAACAACCCATAGGTCATGAATATATTCCTGCTGAATGAAGAAAGATATTGGAAAATAACATTATTTATACCAGTGCCTGTAATATCAAAGGAGAATAGGGGAAACTATTGACAATTTCAAACACAGCAGAACCAGTGATATAGACGCGCATTGTCCTGATGTAGAACGACCAGGGTATAAATTCCATATTTTTTGTTGGCTTATGCATGGTATAATGTCATTAATATGTCTATTTGAAGTATCCATTAACACAGTCTATGTAGTAACACACAACAATGGTTTGAGTAAAGTTGTCAGTTTGTATGACTGTGTTAGCATTAGACTAAAGACCAAGCTACACAGGGCAACGCATGAAGCAATTCATCACATGTGACGAGGCTAGCAACTATGACTGAATGTGTACACGGAATAACTAATTGCTTGGCAAGTCGCAAGGCAAGCTGTTACACATGCATAGACATATTAAGGTTACAGGTCAATTATAAAGGTCATGTCTTCTAGTGATAAAAAAATTTAGAAGAAAAGTTACTTATGGGGCTGATGCAACCAGTGAACACAAATACACCCAACTTCACTCCCCCATAGGTAGGATGAAAAGTCGTTTCACCTAAAATTACTATGTCAATAAAATGACTGAAAACTTGTAGACGTATTGATAGTAAAACTATATTCAATTAATTTATGGCTATCTTGATCATTCCACAAGCAACATTCTAAGAATACTTCATGAACTCAAGCAGCCCAGGTTGAATTATCTATAACTGCTATACCAAATATCATTCTTCTGTTTGTGATATTTTGTGTACAGGGACTATGCTACCAGAGGGCCATTGAAGCAGGCATTGCACATGCTCAGTTACCAATCAGTGACTATGTAAAGTTGAAGTCTAGAAATGTGATGACAGTCAACCATGGTAAGTGATATTCAAAAAGACTTTATTGCTAACAGCGCCCTCTAAGCAAGGTTGGACTCGCCCAATAACGACGTCCTTTGACAGGCAATCAGGCGTGCATTGGATTATGCACTCGGTTGGGAGGTTTCGAGGCAGTACTACTTGACACCATACTTTAGGTGGACTCTCCTGAGAAGCAGAGGAAACTCAGAGAGTGCCCTGACCTGCCCTGACCTGCCCTGACCTGATCTGACCTGATCCAAGATAGGTACTACATATGATCAGTTGTTCTAACTTTTAATAAAGTATGACAGAATGATACTATTTCTGTCTATATTTTAGGATTAAAATATTTTCTACTTCAAAAGTGTGTAAAATATATTAGAAAGACTTGTTTATTTAGTACGATTCGGGATTTACCCAGGGTACCCCAAATGCATTCATTTTTCACATGACCCAAGACTCCCCAAGTGTGTTACGTGCACTGACCCAAGGCTCCCTGGGTAATATAATCAAAAGCTTTCCAGGGGTGTGTTTGATTATGCAACACTTGGAGCCTCAAAGCACCTAAAGTTGCTACAAGTTGTTTTTTGATTACTGCATGACATCACTCTTGGGTTGCCCCAGGTCAACTCTCATCATAAAACCAGACAGCTTAGGGATGGACCTGACCTGACCTGACCTGATCCAAGATGGGGACAACATGTGGTTAGTTTTATCAATTTCGAAAGAATTATACCATATATTGAGGATATCACTCCATATTTAGTGAGGAAATCATTTTTCACTTCAAAATTGTCAAAAATAAATTTGGAAAGGCGAACCAATTTATTTATCATGAATCGGGGATTTAATTATGGGTTCGCAAGGGTACCCCAAATACAATGAAATGAGTATGATTTTTATGCGTCCCGGGTCCCAAGTGACCCTGGTCCAAGGCTCCATGGGCATACATAATCAAACACACCCCAGGTGAGTAATATTCTTCTATGTTATGTCAGATTAGTCTTGGTTACCCAGACTCTCACTGCTGGGGGCTTTGTCTACGAGACCTCCCCAAACAAGAATCTGGGAAAACCACATTCCAACTCACCTGCGATGGAAGTAGGTGCTGGAGCAGTGCATCATGGGGACTACTTCATGTCCAACATTGCAGACTGAACGATTTGGGTACCTTCACTACAGATTATCACTTCTCTAATACTACTAATATTCAACTAATATATCTTAATTACCAAGTATGATTGTTTGGTATGTCACTTCTCACCCTACCAAGTATGATTGTTTGGTATTTCACTTCTCACCCTACCAAGTATGATTGTTTGGTATTTCACTTCTTGTTCACTTGTTGTTCCTTTGTCTTGCAGTATTTGAGATCCTGTTAAGATATACTCAGTTCAAAGATTGGAAAAAGGCCTTCTATCACGTCATTCCTCAGAGAAAAAGAGCCAGTGATGACGAGGAAGAAGAAAGTACAACAACATTGTCAAAGGTTGTGGATGGAGAAACAAATGACACAGCAGAAGTAAATGACATGGAAGAAACACGCAACTCTGAAGAAACAGAGAACACAGATGCAGACAACCCAGAAACAAACAACACAGCAGAAACAAGCAACACTGAAGAAGCAGACAACACAGAAACAATGAACACAGCAGAAATAAATGACACACCAGAGGTTAGAGATCAGAAATGCAAGGAAGGCAGTATGGCTGAATGTGAGGACAATGAGATAGACAGGGTGAAAGATGAAGGTGAAAACAAGTGATCTAGACAATGTATAACAGGAAGTGATGGTCAAGAAACAGGAAGTGAAAGGTACAGGACATAGGAAATGACTGATATCTACAAATTAGAGTAAAATGTGTAGTCTAGGTAACACAATGAAAACAATACAGATACAGTAATATTGAGTACTGTGTACATGTATGAATTAGCTTAGCTATTCATTTAACCATTTCCACCCCCAAGATACTGTCTTTAGTTTTAATTATTATTAGCTTGGCTATTCATTTAACCATTTCCACCCCCAAGATACCGTCTTTGGTTTTAATCTCATGTGCCTGAATGTTGACAATTTTTTGTGAAATTATGCGTAATTCTCAAATCTGATGTTTGACCTGGTTAACCATTTTTCCATACATTTATTAAAGAGTCATGTGACAATACCAAAATGTATTTAGTAAATGAGGACCATGGCCACAAAGTACAAATGCTGACATCAGAGCATTGACAAATGGAACCTGTTACAAACAGGGAAAGTAAACAAATGAAATGAATTGGATTAATAACACATGACACAGCAGGTTGTAACAGAAAAGACTTGTATTTAACACACCATGGGTTGATAAGAACAGTTTTATTTATGATTTTGTTTGCCATGAAACACAAGAAAATGACAACTTTTAAAAAGGCATTAGAATTCTAAAACTGTTGTGGCACTCTTGTCCTCATCTGAAAGCTTCTGAATAGCACTCCAAGTGGCCACATTATACAATCTTTTGTTTTTATGATAACTGGCTGTTTGGGCACTGTGAAATGGACAAAAATAATAACCCAGACAATGAATTAAGAATTTACAGAATGTCAAAACTTTGCATATGAAAAGAGTGATAAACACAAGACCTGGACTATTTTACCCAGAAAAGATAAATAAAACAAGAAGTTTGTATCAGTCATTATTGGTTTGTTGCATTTGATTTTTTTATTTCTACTTTTCCAAGAAAAGAGAGTCTGGGTCATAATATTTTCTTACAGAGTCCACTCATTGCAGATGATACAAATCTGGTTTATGCTAGAGCGTATAACCCTATTTCCATCTTTTACCTAATTCCAAATCTATCTCCCTAGCTTAATATAAATGTGCATCTATTGTACCATCAGTCCACTGTTAGAGTTTCTTGGCTCGTTGAATTTCACAGGACAAGTGTCAGAGATTGGTCACTTTTGAATAATGTTGCAACTATGTTTCTAATCCAAATCATAACTCCCTAACTTGATTACAAATGTGCCTAATGACATTGCAACTATGTTCCTAATCCAAATCATAACTCCCTAACTTGATACAAATGTATCTCTAATGATGTTGCAACTATGTTCCCAATCCAAATCTTAACTCCCTAACTTGATACAAATGTGTCTCATGACATTGCAACTATGTTCCTAATCCAAATCATAACTCCCTAACTTGATACAAATGTGTCTCTAGTGCAATTAGTCCATGGATCTTACCTTGTTGAATGTTTGGAGTAGTCAGTCCACTGTTCTTCAGCTTTGCCTTTTGTGTATTATCATGGACAAGATGAAAAATGTCACAATAACATTTTATGGACTTCACTTAAACCAAATAATCAAACACTTTTGAATAGTTTATAAAATCATGAAAATTGTTTATTTCCAAATGAAGAAAAATATACACATCTAATATTGTGAAAAGATTGATTTGCTGTATTCAATTGGTTGCACACTATTTTTTAGTTGTATTGTGTATAAAACAAAGTGATATATATATCAACATTCCAATATTAAAACTTGAACATAAAACTTGCACTCATTTGAAAAAAAACCCCTATTTTATCGGTGCTGAATAATATCTATTTGAGATGAGATTTCATGTCTTCAATATTATACCACCCCGTCAACCATTTTTTTGTCAAATACTCAATTCTATCTCTCAGAATACTTGTACCATTTAAGATCGTCTAAGAACTTTTCATATGGGGACTGCTAAGACCACTATTTTTAGAGATTGACATTTTACAGTTTCAGTGCATTAGACTGCAGTCCCTCAACTTGGACTAACCCATATCCTTCCTGTTTTCATTCATTTGTAGTATTTCCATCTCTGCTCAACTTGTATGCAACAAAAACACAAACTTTATGAAAGATATTAAATAACTAATGATATGGGAATTATTAACCATATTCTTATAATAACTATCGTATTGTAAATCTGCACATCACACCTGATATGATCTAGATACTGAAATGCCACACATTATTAACTTTTGTTCTAAAGTTTGTTCTTTGTTTTCAACACTTTGGCACATAACAGTCAAGTAGTTGAATACATCTTGCATTGAAATAACATTAGCAAGCAGGACACCCCCCCCCCCCTAATTTCTACCCTGTACCCAGACAATACAAATTACTAGTCATTACTTTCATTGTTGCTGTTTCTGCAAAGGTTTGTAGATCTAGATATGTATGAGAAATCTAATCTTTATTTGGCATCTTTTCAGCCACATTAGTAGATTTATCAGTCACAATTCTCACCTCATTAATGTGAAAGGTTCAATGTCAAGTTCACAGTACCACTATTTACTATTTTTACATTCAGAAATCACGCTGTCACTAGTATTCACAAACCTTTGCAAAAGCACTGAAAATGAATCAACAGCTAAATTCCTTTAAATAGTGTATCATTAAGGGGGCTACTCTTTCTCTGTGAAAATGTTTATGTCCTGTTCTCCTTATTGTGATTCATAGAGGAATAGTGCATTTTACAATCTCACACTGTCATTCAAACTTTTTGTAAACTTGGTGAATTTCATTTCCTATACATGCAGAAACTTCAAAATTACCAATTTTTATTAACATTGTCACTTAAGATACAATGCAAACACAAGTGATTGAAATATGGCATAATATTGACCATCAGAACTTAAAATATGACAAAAAATGCTATTTTTCACAATTCCCAATGAATCCGTTAGAATTTATGAATATTAATTTTAGAAACCAAAAGATAATGCCATATTTTTATCAAATTTTGATCGTTGATATTAAGTTTAAAAAGTTTAGAAAATTTGTATCAAGTAATATGTTACACAGCATGTCTGTCTTTTCCTGCCCCTGTCACTAGATATTTCATCATATATTATTTGTGTTTAGTTGAGGACCAACAGAAAGCAAAGCTGGACTAAATAACCTTATCAAGCAAAGAACCCATATGAAGAATGCAGGAAAAGGTAAGTAGTATTTTATCCTAACTTCCATTATTTCAACTGTACACTGTACTGTTCATTCCTCACAACTCCTACCTAGACATTTTCAATCTTGTATTCAAAGAAATCTTGAAATCCATGACATTATTACTGTACAACTAATGCATTTTTTCATTCTTTTTTTTTTCTTTAATTTTTACATTTTTAGTCATAAATGCAAAATATTTCAAGCAAACATTAAAACAAATCTTCGTATCATTGAGTTGCACCATACCTTAGCACCCTAATCCCTCAATTTGACACCTCCAAACCCTCTAAAATACAATAGTATGATCCATTTCCTATGTAAAAGACTCAGTGTAATGGGATATTCCATTTAGCTGTGTGCAAGAGAGAAGTGCACTTAGGTGGGCAATCTATTTAAACAAAGCAAGCACTATCCACAGCCTCTTTGCCCATGTCTTTCATTTGAAAATTTTTCAAAAGATGCACCCAATGATATTTGCAGCCACAAATTCATATCATGTTTCAACAATTTTGTTTCTATAATAAAACCAAGGAAATACTTCAAGACATTCTGATATGTAACAACGTCTTAATTTATATCACACACACTGTAAATAAATGCTTTCTATATGAGATATGGCCATGTGGATGAGGATTGGGTATTTATTTTGGATTTTTGTGCATACGATAACAAAGATTTTACACATTTATTCATTTTTTGCAATTTATTAAGTTACCAACAAGGACTTGGCATATGTTGTTTCACATAGGATGCCATGATGAAATTGTTTTATAAATTGAAAATCCAAAATAAATACAGCCCAATCCTCATCCATACCGGCCACTTTAAGCAACAATGTCAAAAAAATGAAAAACAAAATGAAAATAAAAAATATACAGATAAGTCCACATTTTGAGTTGACAGTCACTCAAAAAAACATCATGTGACAACATTTAATGTAGAACAAATCACATTGGTAAAAGAATACAAATATTTACAATCTCATAGCAATCAATTTGTTGCTTTTAAAATTCTCCAAAGTTGATATTATTAAAGGTATAAAGAAGAAGTTACAACAATTTATAATTAGAATATTCTCAGGAGATAGTGATATTAAGTGTAATTTGCATAATGGGCTTCTTTACAAATAAAAATATTATGTAAATAAGCTAATTTGCATATCATTCTCATCCCTGTGTTTGCCTGAAAGTAGAGACTATTTGCATGATATGCAAATGTGTTTACTAATATTATGCAAATAAGCTCATTTGCATAACATGCTAAAACTGATTAGATCACAGAATGAAGGTGTTCTTAGCATTTTTCATCCAAGCTCTATTTACATAATATGCAAATGTATTACTAATATGTAAATTAAGTCATTTGCATAATATGATAATACCTAATTGAAGAGAATGAATTTTATTACTGTCAAGTATCTACATGGTCACACACTATAAGCATAATTTACATAATATGCAATATGCATTTTATGAATATGTAAATGAGCTTATTTGAATGATATTTTAATATTTGTTCAGCACATGCAGATAATGCTATTGGCTGCACAAAACACTGACTTTGCAGAATCATCCAAAACTTGTAATACTTCGATTTGATGAAGTTTTTATTTAATACTGTCAGTCTAAATTTGTAAGATTTGAAAAAGAGGTAATTTACAGATTTTGTACATAAACTATATCTCACAATATTAGTGATCACTGAGTTTGATCCGAAATTAGTTTTAGTGATAAGATGTTTACAGTTTCAAGACTTAGTATCACTGAATTACTGTACACATATCATCATATGTCATAGATTATTTGATTGACTAAAAGAAAATTTGCATATTTGCATAAAAAATACAAATTTGCATATTCATATACATGTCTCAGCCAATCAACTCATGTGTACATTCCACTAGCCGTAGATATTGTCCAATAAGCTTTTATACATTTTTGTGAAAATTTGATCCTGATGAACGTTAGAAATTCTTACAGATTTCTGACTAAATCATTCATGTTATGGACGGAATGGTTCATGAGTATTGTTTGTTACAAAAATAACACACAAAGCAAATATTGCGCTAACCCAGAAAAAAAACCTTGCAGTATCACCTTTCTCTGACAATGATGTCTTGTCACCACTTTGACAGAATGTTGTGTATTGAACTTCACAAAACTGTGATGTAAGCACAATTATTGATGATGTCATGTTTATAAAGTCTACAAGTCACACACAAAGTGATGACAAGAACACTGAAGGTGATGACATGAACACAAATGGTGAAGCATACAAGTGCAGTTTTTAGTTGTCGACTTGTGAGTCTTCTGGGTGCCACTGGGTGCGATTCTCTTCCGCTAATGCAGATCGCAACGACTGCCTTTGTGTTGCGATGTCCTGGTCAGCAATTGGGGTTGTGGTGTAGCGGAGACGGGGTTCAGCATTCATGCCAATTTGAGATTGGCGAGATTTTAAGGTACGGGTAGGGGGTCTCGGAGAATGGTTTATCCTGAAGACATCTGGTTTGCTGTCAATCGGTTTCAAAGCTGGATGATCTGGAAAGAGGTGGGGAGATGGGAAAGGCAGGGGTTATTTCAAGCACACACTCTGCATGAATTTAGCATGAATATATTAGCATAATGTTATATTTTCACTCTGCATTTTAGTTTTTAAAACTTCAATTCTTCAAACTTCTACTCTTAGTAATAAGTAAATCTTTAGTAAATAATAAAAACTGAAATCAAAAACTGTAAAAACCAATACTGCAAAAAAAGTCAAGTTCAATAATTCAGTCAGGTGTTATTGCAAACAAAAATTAGGTTAAGTGACAATGAATTTGTAAATTAAAGAAAACAGTCATTAGCGCACACTATGATATTTTGTATTATCTTGTTTTAGATGAATGACAACAAACACTGTATAAGGTCAAAGGTCAAATTCAAGGCACTGCAACTATAAACAAAAACATTTTGGGCCGGGCGCGCTAATGGATAAATTTGACTGACAACTACTTAAGAAGGTGAAATTTTTTCAAGTCTTCCAAGTCGGGTTTAAGATATGGTGATTTACATCTGAGCTCCGGTAGAAAATTAACAGGAGCATCATCATCCTCACCATTCTCCTCATCGATTTTATCTGGTTTCTTGAGTGGTGTCAGTGGTTTTTGTCCATTTTGGATCGCCGCTTGCCATTCGTATCTTGAATATCGCCCACTACCTCCTGTGTTTAATCTCTTTTCGTGCTCTTTTAAGACACCGTTCAGATGTGGTAGTTGATCTAATTTTTCCTGTGGTTCTCTTAGATAGTCTGCTGGCTGTGTACGAGGTCTTTCTTGAATATCCACATATTCTGGGTTGTTGTGTTTCTCATGGTAATCCTTTTCATTGGCCAGGGCAGCTTGAATCATATCCAATACTAAATCTTTCTCTGCAATGTCAAAGTTTTCAATAAAATAATAATCTCACACATAAACTAAACTACAGTATGTTATCTCATTTAAAGTGGTCATATGGATGAGGATTTGGTATTTATTTTTGATTTTTAATTTATAAAATATTTTATCATGGCTTCCTACTTGAAAAATCAATGTGAAACTACTGTGACCAAGTCTGTGTTTGTAACTCAATACAGGGCAAAAAAATAAAAAAAATGTGTAAAAGGTTTGTTATTATACGTACAATAACAGAGATTTTACACATTTATTAATCTTTTGCAACGTATTGAGTTACAAACACAGACTTGGTCACAGTAGTTTCACATTGATTTTTCAAGTAGGAAGCCATGATAAAATTATTTTATAAAGTATGTTTTTGGCATATGTCCACTTTAAAGGTCTGTATCAGAGTAGGATTGAACTCTAGGTATGAAAAACAGTCTGGTAGTTTTGTAGAAAAAAAAATTGATCCCGAATGAAATAAGGATATCATGTAATCTTTATGGTTTTCTCTGGTTTGATAGTACTATTGTGAAAACCTGGGACTCTACCATGGGCCTTTAACCCCCAACTAGTATATGGTATAATCTTGAATTGTTGCTTTCAAAGTAGCTATGAACCTCTCTACTTTGGTCAAAAACTTAAATATAGAAGTGATACATACATGTCCTAACAACCTTCCTTGTCTTTCTTCTTTTAAGAATATATTAGGACTTTTTGTTCTACGATATATTTGTTCCAAAAATTGAAGACTGAAATATGTACGTAAACATTTAGCAAGTGTAACATATGATTTATAATAGTTGCACATGAGTAATTTTCCTCACGGTAATTTTCCAGTGTTTTATCAATTGCAAAATACTTGAACTAGTGTATTATGTATGTTTTGAGAAATGGTTTTGAAATCTTGCAGAATGACATCACAAGAGGAAGTGATGTCACAAGAGGAATATATATAATACATACCTCTTTGTCCAGCTGAGACTAACCATGCTTGAACTGCTGGAACAGAATCTGTCTGTAAAATTTGACATAACATTTCCAACACCTGTTTTCAGAAAGAATAATAATTGTGTTGTTATTTTGCAAAAATAGTCAGCGTAATATGCAAATTTTATACTAGGACGTATGCAAATGAGCAAATTTATGAAATCGGTAACAATAAAAAACAACCCAATCAGAATGTGACTAAATTATGCATTCATTTGAAATAATTTCTTCCTGAATAATAATGTATCATGGAAGTATACATACCATTGCTTCGTTGTCTTGCGATGCAGCAATGTGGTGATACATATCAAGTTTTCGTTGTTGTGAGCGTGAATAGCCGCGAGACATGGCTCGTGATGGTGGTGGAATAAGTCTGCCTGTATCTGCTGAGTATATTGTTGTTCTCTTTGGTTGTGATTCCTCAAATTTCTTGATTTCAGTGGGTAATCCCAACCCAGCCTTTTCCGTCATATCTCTTAGCTCATCTTTCCAGGAATCAGTAACTGGCACTGGAATATATGGAGATAGACAATGTGGTAAATCACCATGGCAACCCATGTTTCTCAATAATATATATATTATGCTTACTAGTATGTGTGTATATATATGTCACTGCATGTGTGTTAAACAAGTTACACACACATGCATACTAACACATACATATGCACACACATCCATGCACACACACACACACACACACACACACACACACACACACATACATACACTGCACATGCACATATCCGTGCGCACACACATACACACATATATACACATGTATAGACACACACACACGCATGCACACACACACACACACACACACACACACACACACACATTATATTTATACCATGAAGCAAAACAAAACCAAACTTGCTACAACTTTTATTTTGATGAAAAAGAGGGAGAGAATAGAGGGGAGAAAAGTTGTCCTAATCTGTTGATGGCCGCCCATTTCAATGAGATAGTGGAGTCTTTCAACAACAAAATTTGACCAAGGTAGCAACAGGGCAAGTTCACACAATAGCTTGTACACACAGACATAACAAAGGCTGCCTAATGGCTTGTTGTCCTTGAAAACACCCTGAATCACGTGAATGATTTGTGTGAATTGTTACTATCCTACATGTGAATACAAACCCTGCCTACCAGTATATCTCTCATAAACACAGACAGGTGAATAGTAGGTAACTGATAATGAACACTATTGCCTATCCACTCTATCAAATTTCATTAACTATGTGGACAGGATATACATGTAATACTTTCAGAGCCTCCACCCACTATGTTTAGACCTTCTATCAAATTAATGGGGCCATTTCAAATCATGTACATGTACACGATATTTATTACAACCAACTCATCAACCTTGGTTCACTAGATGCATACAAAGTCATAAACAAACCCTACGGCTTGCACTATTTCAAACTAACATTGCCCAAAAGTAATTTTTCCAACCTTTCTTTTCAGCTTTATATAAATGCTGTGTAGATTTACTGATTTATCACAAATGGAAAGCTATTTTTATGCTTTGAGTGCATGTATTTGATTGTCCTGTGTGCTGGCATGGTGTACTTTTGTGTTATTGTACTATGCTGGGTAGGCCGGTGAAAGCTTTGTACATCCCGTCTATTCAACTGAGAGTTGTTAAACAAGATTTTCTATCTTTACTGTGTATTGTGTCACTTTAATAGATACCAGAACAAAATCCACATTGTCATACCACGCACCTAGGTGAAATATGTCAAGAGGAAAAATTAGGGTAAAATGTTGGTGGACTTTAATCCGATGTCAGGAACTGAACCTTATAGTGTACCTCAGAGTATATAAACCCAGAGAAAATCTCAAGAAGGTGTTGAGGGCATCTTGTGTTAGTCTATCTCAAGAAGGTGTAGACAGGTTCTTGAGATAATAACACCAAGACAATTCTGTGGACTACCGCATGTATTATTTACACAATAGACTTGAGTGACTGGGCAAAGTTTGAAGACATACATGTAGGTGGTCACACACAGTGTGTAATTGTTGTGTGCTATTGGTTATTGTTTATTGTCACTACAAAGTCTTGCATTGTACAAGGTTTGCTAATTCTCTTTTTATGAAGTGTACAATGTCACTATAAAAAGAGTTATTTACTTGTGTTTCCATATACAGTTTGTTGTTCATTCACCATTGGTTTACCAGACAAGATAAATACCAGATTAACAATAATTTCCAGAGTTACAAATCCTGTCCTTTTTCTAGAATTATTGGTACTTTAACAATTTTCATTTAACATATTGTTGGTCATCTGATCAATAAAAAATAATATCCCAGTTATATCTAGTGCAGTTCCAGACTTCAGTTTACACATATTCACTCCTAAAGTTTTATCAATCCTTTCTTAATATCTCAAAATTCAATTTCTGTCATTTCAACAAATATTTTTTCATTCGTGATGTTCCTCATAGAACAACTATTTAATAAATCTCACACCTTAAATGGTCATGGCCAATTTTCATAAATACTGCAGTAGAAACCACTAATACCTGTTGTCATGGTAACTGCTAGATAAACCAGACTTAAAGAGATTGATATGTATATGTAATGCACTATTTGTTTGAAGACTGAGATAGGATTGAATTTCATCAGAAACTATTGGCATTTAAATGTAATTTGAAACATTTCATTAAAACCAAACCACTTAACAGTTCATATCAATCTTGTCTTGTCTCAGAGACCAATTCTACAACTTTAGTATCATCTAACATATTAAACTACTGCAGGCAAAAAAAAAACTGTCTGTCACCATGGCAACCATGGAATATTTTACTCAGACTTTACACTTTGTCTGTACTTTCATTCATTCTATATGCATCCATGCAGACAGGAAATATTGATCGACTACAACTTGTATTGGAAAGGCAAAATACCATTAACTAGTATTAAGTCGCCTTACTCTTTCCTGATTTGGTTTACAATGTCAGTTTTTATTTTAAAAAGTTTGAATATTTCAGATTATTTTAGCGTTATGTTGGCAAGACTGACAGCCATCATTTGTTGTGTGTATATATGGCTTCACTGAGTAGAGAGATAAAGAAATAATGAAAACACAAAAATATGTAATTTTGCCTAAAATTCTGTAACGTGAAATTTTGTTCTCATAATTGCTGATTTATTTTGTTGTACTCACTGAAATATATATTTACGTAACTATATTATTGCTAAATGGTCGATCTCTATCAGTATCCCATTTGTTGACAAACAAGTTTATGGTCTGTACCTATTCAAGATTGTTTAGACATGGATATCAATCCAGTGTACACAATATAATTAATATCTAGTGGAGAGGAAAGGGAACAGAGCTAATTAGAATAATCTACCATTAACATACATGTCATATATCACATCTCAAAATACCCCATTATCATAGTTGGCCATAAATAATAATTAACTCACCCCCACCCCCTTAAAATATACTCACCCATTCCATATTTTGAAGCCTTTTCCTTAAAGCCCCATGGATAATTGGCTAATCCAGTGATAACATCCAATGGATACTTGTTAGTGTTAATCATAGGATTAAGATTATGGACATTGTATGTAACAGAATGGATCGGCATACGTCCTGCATATGAGTAGAGGCGTCGTGATTCCTGTGTGCTGGGTCGGTTGTAGCGTGGATTACTTATGAAGCCTTCATCGTGAACTGCACAGATTGGAACGTCGAGTAATCCTGTGAATGAAAATAATTGAAATTAAGAAATTATCGTCATTTAGTTTTTAAAAGATTGACTTATTTAAGTGATATCAAGTATTAGCCTGTGAAATGAAAATAAGTTAAATTATGAAATTATTGACTTTTTTAGTTTGGATAAGGATTAAAATAAACAGTGTGAATAAATAGTTGTCTAGTAAAGCTATTTAAAAAATTGGTCCACAGCAAAAAATAAATCGTACATAATTCTTATAGCTGATCTGACATAGCTATTAAAAAAGTTGGCCTCAGGATCCAACAACAAAAGAATAATCCTATGTGTCGTTCTTACGGTTCCACTGATAAGATATCATTAATTGAAGATCATGGGATTGAAGCATGGGCCTTTAAGGATTGCCTACATTCTGTTAAATTTTAAACAGTATTCTGTCTATTATATTGTCTATAAATGAACAAAAAGCTCTGATAACAACTAGAATCTCCTTTTTCTTGGTGTGAACTCTGCACTTTGATATTTATTCTGTATAGCTGGACTAGGTTCTTTCAGTTGACATCAAAGACATGTATCGGTTGGAATGTAATTATTGTTTACTTTGGAGTCAGCACAACATAACCATTACATAAAGGAATATTGAGTGTGTTATTCAGCGGCCATCTTTGTGTCGTACCAGGCAACAGCTTTAATACAAGAACAGAAAACAAACAAAGCAGGTATATCCAAAAATACATGTAGACAACATGGATCTAGTCATGGTTTACACAGCCCCTTCTCACCTGTATAGTACTAAATCCCTAACATTGAGAATCTGAGAGATAATGATATGGAAAATGTGCAAGCCAAGATGGCCACGAACTCTGTAGTCTAGAGGTTGAGCAATACCCAATACATATAAAAGGCTTGCTAAACTGATAACTAATCTAAAAACATTCTTTGTAATGAAATTCACTCTTCATTTCTCTCTAACCCACTGGTTCTAATTATCCTCGTTAAAAGTAACAGACTGTATTACGGTTGACAAATGGCTGGCATGGCTGTTTTTGGCTAATGACAGAGTTCTGGATGAATTATTCTGGCTGTTAGAGAACTAGTCTAAATATTGCTGAGTGTATGGCTTTAAGTGACTTGATTTTAGCTCTTTGACTTGGATCTGGAAAGTGGCAATATTTTACAGGAGTCTGTTTTGAAAGTATTTTATGACTTATTAGAAAATATGTGCAGGATGGCATGATGAACGTGATGTAGCTATTTTGTATGAAAATGGTCACTGACACAAAAACGTTGAAAACAGAATCCCAAATTTAGCAACATCACAAAATTTAGATCACATGACATCAGTCTTAGAGAGAGTTATTACTCCATTAGTGATTGTACTTCAACATTTACATAACTATTATAACTGAACAAGAAATCAAAAGCCATAAACTGTTGCCATAGAAACCAATCACAATTTATTACTCCACTTCCAAAGGATATAAAGGATTTTATTGACAATTTTAAAGACCATGTAATGATTTATTAAGTCATTTATTACAGTATAAAATACTTAAGGTCAAAGGTCACACCAGTAATTATTGTACATGACCCATTTCAGGGGTTTTTTTTATTTTAATAGTCAAAAAATAGTTGTTACTCTGCAGGTTATCCTGAATAAAATCAAATAACAGAAAAATAATAAGAGAAAATTAAATTTGATTTTGTCGGCAACAACCTGTTGATTCATCAACTTATTTATTCTCCACCTGGTAAGAATATCAATTTAAATTGTCAGTGACTTTACTAATTTTTAAAGACTGCATTATCTACAACTTTTACACCCTAATTTATTGACCAGTTTACTATCATGATAGATTCACACTTGTCATAATTGTTACATTTTAGAGTTTAATAATTGTAACATTTTAGAGTTTCATGGCAGTACACACACATGTGGCATTGAATGTCAAGATCTGTAAATTGGATAAAGAGAATGACTCGATGCCACAGATAGATCTACACTACCTGTGTTAAGGGAATCATGTACATAGATACTCTAGAGGAGAGGGTTATCACAAAAATAACTACGAGAAATTTGCCTTCATAATTTTTAACTAATTCTCATTTTCCATCATATTCCCATAAATTGACATTATTAATATATTACACAGTTTGGCGATAATGTTAAGATTATTTGACATAGTCCCCTTCTACAAAGTTAAGAATTGTGCAACCACCCATTTTCTGGACTCACTACAATTATAAACGTGAAATAGCGTGATTATTTAAAACTGTCAGTAGATGAAATCATGAAACTCATTGAAGTTATATTCTGAAGTTAAATGACTTGTAAATTATATGACATACATGAAACTCATCAAAGTTGCATTTTGAAACTTGTCCAACTTACAAACTATTGACATTAAACAGCAAGCATTGCACAGTTCTGCAAACACAAAGTCAATAAATAAACTATTTTATCGATTGTTTGACCCAGAGAGTTAGTATTTACCACTGTAGTGATGGACTCTCTGATAACCTGTATTAGTAACACTACAATACCTCAGTTGTTACCTATCAGTAACTATGGCTGTACTTTGAGTGTAGGTCGACAATAAAATAGATACATGTGACTTTAGACCAAGATTTTTCAGCTGCCAAGAGAGTTAATGTAAAAAGGTATTATCATAATGATGTTTTCAAGTTAAGTTGTTGTTACACTACATTTTTTCCAACATGAAATTTCAACCCAAACTCTACAAACAAGAATTAAATTCTCCAAATGTATTATTTGACAGTGTTTGGAGTAATAGTGTTGACTTATTTACACTAAATAATAATCCCAAGTTAGACACAATTTATATTCATTACTGAGCACATTTTACTACATGTTTGTCGCGTCGCCAGACAAGTGAGCAAAACCATGTCGGATTAAAATATGCGAAACTGAGAGATTTGCACAATTTGTGGCAATAGAAAACTTGATAATACAAAGGCCGAAGTCTTGTTGTAGTTGTATTTATTTATTTATTTATTTATTTATTTATTTATTTATTTATTTATTTACTATACATAATTATATTTTCAGTTTCAAGTAAGGAGTTAAAGCTAGTTTCATAACAAATGGAAATTTCTAATTCAAATCTTCAGTCTAGCTGGCTGCATACTAGGTTATCACACTTGCTGTATTAAAGTCTGACAGCCTAAATATAATCTCACTCTATTAACTATAAATACTTAGATTTGAGGTAAAATTTCCAACTACTGATTCATTGATATTAATATATTTTGTTAATGTAAACCCACAAATGTAGAGAATGATAAATTGTCACACTAAAGAGCTATTATTTGACTCTAAAAGTTGACATATTCTAGAAGACAGTAGCATTTAAGAAGGAATTATCATAATCATATTTAAATTTGATTATTTGGGATATTTGCATACACCATTTAGAAAAGAATAACAGCTTACAAGTGACACTATGTTTGCATGCCAGGAGACACAATGAGACCCCATGCAGTTGTTGCTAAGGGGGTTTGTTGTAGCAACAAGGCCATTGATTGGTGAGTACAGCCAGAGTATATTCACAAGCTGTTAAAGTCATTCAAAGGTTGTAGAGATAAATTGATTCTGTTAAAAGTACAATTTTTGATCATTTATTTCTGTTTTATCCTAACGTAAGTAACGAGGACCAAAGTAAATATTTTATACAAGGAATGTTAATTGGCAGATTTAAAGAGAAAACTAATTTGAGCTGAAATCTCAAATAGAAGTAAACAGCTGTGTAGTTATTCCAAGCTAGAATTGAACACTAAAACTCACTCTCTGTGGACTGATAACAATTTTCTTCAAATATATCAAGAAATTCAAATGTGTCAATTATATTTATGTATAATCACTGAAATGTGACATTGCTGTCACTCTCAATCAAAATTTACATGATAGCCCTTTTAGAACTGATCAATTCTTTTTTCTTTTCTTTTCTTTTTTGGCAAACTTCTATTAAGAATTTCAAATAACTCTACAAAAGAAATTACAAGATTGCCAATTTCCTTAAAAGAAGAAAGTCCCAAATTTCTTATGCTATTTTAAAAGGGTTGAGTACAGGTTTTCATAGAGGCAAATTTGGAAAAAAAAGGGTTTCCAAAGTAAATTCTACTTAAGGTTGTAGTTTTTATGTAGTGTTTTTGCTGTTTGCTTGTTTCACATTTTGTTATAGTGTTTTCTGTGTTTGCTTGTTTCATAGCAATGGACAGTAGACACTCAGCGTGTGGTATTTTATAGTACACAGTCAACCTTATCGCTAGCAGTATTTTATAGTACACAGTCCCAACACTTCTCTATTCTGAATTTATAGACTCCCACATTAACTAGAACTAATTTATCTTCATTAATAGTTTTTACACAGGATGTAATACCTCTGTCAATATCATTAGAGGCCAATGCAAACCTTTTCCAAAGACAAATAATTGCTCTCATAATAATTCTCTTTTTGTGCTGATTTTAATATGCACACAGATAAATACACAATGAGGTATTTTGTATAAAATATCTCTCAAGAACAATATTGTTTACTTGCTAAGTTACACATTACTTTGTTTGACATTTTCTGTCCTTCCCATTTATGATCGATACAATTTATCAAACTTAATGTGTTTTTAATCTTAAGTGTTTTTAAATTCAAGATTGTCTACATACAACAATAAATGAACACAGCGTTTCAATTACGGTTCATCATTGCTAAAAAGCACCTTTCATGGCCTTGCACTTTTCACGTTTGGTTGAAAGGTTAAGAGTAAATCTCCTGAGGACATGATCAATTTGAAACCATAGATGGCCATTTTACAGACATAACAAAAGTCAACTCACAGGAAACAGTTCAGATGTAAAATTATATGATGTGTTATATTACCATTATTTCCATGGTGATATATTGACTCTGTTTCCATGGTGATAAATAATAAAGCAGTAAATGTACAGATCATAATTGATAATAATCTACTGGTCACTTGCACATCACATTTAAATTTGATATTTTACAAAATGTGTATCTGCAAAACAAATTTTAAATTCTGGCCACATTTTTTTCAGAATTTTTTAAAAGGAAGAATCAAACTAGCCTGTTCTGTCAATTTATCAAATTTTGGGAGCCGTATTGTTGCTATGGTTACAAGCTGGTTATCCATACGTGGATATCGTGACTTGAAATTCAAAACACTGAGCAACTACTGATATTTGATTACATAGACTACCTCAATATCCTGCCGACATGTTATAGAAATATATCCTACCTTTTAATTACGTTAGTCTGCATTTATTTGTGTAAACTTTGTAAAAGGTTTTCAGGAGGTTGTGTTAATATATTTGCCGTGGCAAAATGGGGTGTAAAATTTCAGTCAATGTAGAATCTCATTTTGTAGGTTGCTTCATGTAATAGGGGTCAAGCGAGGAAGGTCACACAGAATAAGATTAAGTGAAGATCATGATTAACAGTAAATTATATTGTGTAGATTATGTTAGAAATTCACAGTAAATTTCATCTTGTAGATTACGCTAGAACGCTACTCAACTTTAAGTACCTGATTACGAATCAACCAATAGAACTCTTTTTTATATCACAATGTGCAAGCCAAGTTGTGCACATTTAAACTAAAGCAATTTATTTTCTAATATTTCTATGTCTTGAATTCACATGTTCATATTATTCATCTCCGTTCATTTATTTTAATATTTCACTTTTAGTATGTGTTACATATTATGATCTGCAGTTCCCAAAATATAATTCAAAATTTTCAATATTTAACTGCTGTTATGAATTACTAAAATGTTATTAGTACACTATTTAATTAGTTATTTGATTGACAGTTATTTAATTAAGTAGAGATATAAAGAAAGAGAGCTTTAATTGAAAATGAAGTAATTATTGATTTTGTACACAGAATGTAATTAATTAGTAACTGACATGTAATTGTTGTGATAATGAAATTTAATAATTAATACAAATTATAATATATTCTGCATACATTAATTTTATTGCCTTTGGAAAATCAATATTCTTCTATACCCATATTTTGATAAAATGTTGCAAAGTTTTGAAAAGGGGATTAACAAAAAGAAATTTTCACTTTTCAAAATACAGCTGTCATTCATTTGTGTGTACATGATTATGAAGTTTGATCCCCTTTATAATATTCACCTGTATCTCTCTTGACTTATTTCTATCGTAATGAGGTTTTCAGTCATTTAGTATGTACATGATTTTAAACAACTCAATCTCAAAAAAGAATATTTCACTTGACTTATGAAGTGGTCTTGTCACCAGGCAACTAAGACATGACTATTTTATGTGCTTTTAGTATTTCTGAACTGAATTTACAAGAAAGAATTTGAAGCTCTTAAAATTCATTATCAGAATTTGAATGAATGCTTAATTTATACTAAAGACATATTTTCACTTGAAAAATAAAATGCAAAAGTAAGGAGTGACTAAAAATGTCTTCTTGTACATTGTACAAGTCTGGTAATTAGTAAAAATTAGTCTTTGAGAACTAGCTGAAGACTATAAAATCACAAAAATTTCTAGTGGTGAAAATATCTAAGTTTACAATTATGTCTAAATAAATATAGTAACCATGGTTTTTTCAATGATTATTTCTGATTGTAGTGGTTGGGTTGATTGGGTTTCTATGTTTTTTGATATTAATACATGTTACAGGGCTGTACAGTACAAACACTACAGTTATCTTGCCACTGCTGTAAATGTACCTCAATAGAAAGTATTTTGATTAGATCTACAAATACACAACATACAATGTCATTACTTAAAATATTTACATTTTTGTTTCCATGACTCTGTTTGAAAGGATAGTGATTTCAAAAAACGAAATATCTGAATGTCGACCTTTCAGTTCAAATGTACATTACTTGTAACTTAGTCAGAATAGCACTTGACTAAATACTTGAAAGCACATTAGAAACCATTAAAGACCCTGTCAGTTGACTACATTAAACACTTAACAATCAGCTAAAGTAGTGAAATATTCTTGCCTCAGGTGATATATGTAGATCAGAACAAAAGAAGGTCAAAGTTCAAAGCCTGACCAGACACATCAGTTTGTGTTTAAGTAGACCATTGCAGCGGTACTACATGTATTTTATGAGCAAACAGAATATTTGTTGTATGGTTTACTTTTGTGATAAGCAGAGAAAGAGAAAAATACTTTGGAGATCTCTTGAGAATTGAAAGTATTGACATTATGGTAAAATGTTATATGGTGACAAGTACTTGATGTAATATATCCTGAATTATTAATTCATTGATGTTTGATAGGTTTCTACCTGCTTTTGTTAACTATAAAAGCCAGCTAGTGTATTTGAAGATTGTTTGAGAATAATATCTTGATTATTATTTAGAATTGTAATTCAAATTTACCAGGTTCTTACTATCTAAAAATGTTAAAGATATGTTTTCCTTCAACAGTAACAATTTATTTAATTTTGGTGATGGTGGTGCTGTTGGTAATTGTATCATTGTTGATTATTTTATCATTTCTATTTCTCATTTTTTGTTAATTTTTTTGTTACATTATCAAAATTATGTTGTGTGTGATTTGATTGTTGTTATATTTGTTGTTGCCATGACAGCTGTCATTAGTCTAGTTCCTATACGACGTGTTACAATTACTACGATCATCTCCACTCCACCATGTATAAGGAAAGTCGATATTCTAGCACAGAAATCTGTGCTACCCCCACTGGCTGAATGGTAAACAACGCATAATACATCACAAATTGACAGGCAGTTATAATTGGTTAGTTCCTTTAGACAATTGTTCATCAACTGAACTCCACCTCTCCAGTCTGAAACTGAATCATAACGTCATCACGTGTATATGAACGCAGTCGGGGTAGCACAGATTTTTGCACTAGAATAATGACTTCCCTATGTGTGAGTGGAGATGATCATAGTAATGGTAGTGCATTCTATAGGAACTAGACTGAGTTGTCATTAGTATTGTTGTTATTTCAGTGAAAGTAAAACATATTCAAGTTACAGAATACATACTTGTCAGTTCCACGTCTCTCAGTAGCCTAACACATGTACTGTTCTAAGTTCTTATTATCTTCACATAATTGCAAGTGATTTTTTGACTTGTATGTATTATCTGACAGTGATAGACTTTGCAGTAAACTCAACACATTGCCACCTAATACTAAATATATATATATATCTTTCATTACTTTTTTGGAAACAAAACCAAAGAACTAAAATCTCGCTCTCATTCCATTTCAGTTCAACTGTCAACTTTAATCTGGTTAATGTTAGTTTATTGACAAGCAGTAGTTTTGTAATACCATTATACATTTGATGTAAGACTTTCAATAGATGTAATCTGCTTATAGCTTAGAATGTAAGAGGATTGCAAAGACTTATTACTTGCAATGACAATGGGATTACAGCACTCTCTATTTGAATACTCAATTACAAAATTTGTCTCAGAGAGTCTGTCTTTGTGTTTTGAAAATAAATCTGTCTGTGGTAACTGCACATGAATTGTTCCCTACTAGCTAATGCCATCTTATAATTCATAATCCTCAAAGGAATCTATCAAAAAACAAAATGGTAAAATTTTTCCTCAAAAAAATATTGTCAATGTCCTAGCTAGTAGCATTGTAGAACTATACAGTTTTACTGGTAACTATTACTATTCCATGACTTCCGTTTGTACATGTATGAATAATAAGATTATTTTAATAATTTTTCTTTTAAAAGGTCTGTCTGCTAATTCACAAAAGCCAAATAAAGCAGCAAGTGGTCAAAATATACTGAGTAAATTTTTATTGAAAATAAAACCCATTGACAGGACCTAGGATACTGCCCATCAAGGTTACAATACTGGCGCCCAGCAAGATATCGCTCAGCTTTTAAGTCAAATAATGGCATCTTAGGTGGCTAATATGTATGCAGCATATGATGTTAACATTGTGTATGTGTCTGCATACAAAATATTGAAGGCAATGCCTAGGAGGGCTTACATTAGTTTACATTTGAGTATGTCTACAGGAGAGGTTGGATGAGTGTGTTTGTACACGTCCACATGGTCAACGTAACCTTTTAATCATCATTGATGCAGTAATAATGTAGTAGCAGCACGTCCACTGTATAAACACCTCTTTATGAAGAGTAACCTATGCTGACATTACTTAGAGATTCTTGTCATTTCTAGATTAATCTGAATACACCTATTCTAAATGACTAACAAGTCAGGTTGGTCTCAGATAACAATTAGTTTGTAGTAGCCTATGAAACGACTATTGTCTACTGAGGTTTTTATCCAAGTAATATGTATACACACTTGGAATACAGCCAAATGTAGTTAGTAACACGGTGTATTTATCATACTCTTAAAGTTTAACAAAGCTTTGTGTAAGAATTCAGACAACAAACCCCTCCCCCTCCCCCCTTCACTCTTTTGACAATATTTTTAATCTTTTAATTAGTTTCTGTATGACAATACTATGAAAACCATTAGTGCCATCTACGTGGCAAAAAAAAATCTTGTGTGCACGAGATAACTTTTAGTTTTCCAAATTTTTTTTTTATTATATCGAGAATTTTTGTTTTAGCATTTGATAATATCTTGTGTGCACGAGATAACAAGTCGTGCGTCGAGATATATATATATTTTTTGGCTTTTGTAGATGGCACTAACATGCTTTCATACAATACTATTTGAAACATTGTAAATTTAGTATTTTTATATCAACTTTATGAGAAGCTAATTTTAAAGTAATATGAAATATGAATATTTATATTAATACTTTAAATGGAAGTGTCAATATTTGAATTTAATCAGCAATAAATTACTATAAACATGGCTTTCTGATTAGTTTCACACATTAGTTGGCATTTTCAAGAAGTTGCCCTTTTGCCCCTGATTGTAAATTTATTTTAATGGTATATGATTAACATGTATATATCAATAGTCTAGTTCCTATACGGTATCTTTACCATTTACACCTTCACTCACATAGTCTAGTTCCTATACGGTATCTTTACCATTTACACCTTCACTCACATAGTCTAGTTCCTATACAGTATCATTACCATTTATACCTCCACTCACATAGTCTAGTTCCTATACGGTATCTTTACCATTTACACCTTCACTCACATAGTCTAGTTCCTATACAGTATCATTACCATTTACACCTCCACTCACATAGTCTAGTTCCTATACGGTATCATTACCATTTACACCTCCACTCACAGTCTAGTCAAAGTCGTTACTCCAGAAGTCCTGAGATGCATGGATTTTTAAACTTCATCCACAGCCACACACACAGTCATTAACATCATGTCTTTGTTAATCAATCACAAAATTCTAACCAATAACACAGTCCCTCATAAAGTTAGTGTTTATTGGGGCAATTCCAAATATGGTATATTCCTCAGCTCAGTATGTTACTTATACACTGTTTACGTCACTATAGCAGTTGGGATTCACTGATTGGATGAACAACTTTTTGTGCTGATTGAGGGACTTTGACTAAAAGTGGTTTAGTTAGAAACCACATTGATATCCAGACTAATATTAATAGCCATATTTCATATTTAAACAATACTGAAAACATTAAGTGTATCTTAATACAGGTATCTCATTTACCTATATCTATGTCTGTAGTCTAACAGTCTGTCTAAATGTGTTTATTTAGAGTTTATCAAAGTGTACTTGTTGACTAGCAACTGATGCTTCAGGCATCATTTGTTCATTATAAATCATTCCCATTTTATACACTAGACCAGAGAGTTCGCTCACCCACCCCTTCTTATCACACCCCCCCCCCCCTCCTCCCCATAATATCTGTGATAAGGTTACCCCTCACAAGGATTCAGTATTATCATAGTTCCAGGGGAATGTAGCGCCCCCCCCCACCCCCTAGTAAGCTTAGTTGAGGTTAAAGGTGAAAGGTCAGGGGTGATGACATAGCATTTACTAACTTATTGTTCAATATTGTATATTTGTATAACATGTCATTGATTACATTGATCCTGTTTCTACTTTATCCTCACATCCTAGTTTGTTCTTAGTTGTGATCTTATAATTAGATCTTATTCTCAAATATATTTCTCTTCGTTCAGCCAAGGAAAATACAAGTGACCTAAGGGGACAACACGTTTGTGTTTTCATGTTATGTTGCATTATGGGATACTTACCTTTGATATGTCTGACTCTAGCTGGATGTGGGTTGTGTCTGGCAAAGAAGGCACTTTGACTCATTTGACCAAACCTTGCACTGGCTTGAGTTGCCGGACGGGATCCTGCAAAATCTTTCCTTGTTGTGGGTAAGAGATGAGTTCTTGTGTTGTGCTCTGGGATGACCCCCATCGTACCCCTCACCAGGAGGGGTTGATTTGATGGAATAAATGTTTCCACTGGCATTTCCTATAAAAAATCTGAGGGGGAAAACAAAAATAAGTTGACTACATAAGTAAAAAAAACTGACATCCAAAAAAATTATATTATTAAAAAAAAAGTCAAATTTTAGTTTTCTCTGAAGATGCCATTGAAGTATTGCAAGTCATTGTTCATAATATCATAATTGTATGACAAGTTAATACAAAATGTGTAAAATTTTAGCCACTGTTTCTGAGCAAACAAAAAATACAAAATAAACTTATTACTAAGTTTAAGGTAGTTGATAGTATTCTATGACCATATACTATAAACATGAGATGTTTTCACTCCTGGAAAATTTTGTGATTTTACAGTCTTCCACTAGTTCTCAAAGACCAATTTTTACTAAACACCAGACTGGTACATTGTATATTGTCACTACTTATTTTTGTTTTTGCTCTCCAGCTAAATAACAAAATAAATCTTTCGTGAAATTTTCCAGGTTTACTGTACATTTTCGTTAATTTATCCTATTACAAGAGTAAGGGTAAGTTATATGTAAGGAAATACCAGCATGATCATATAAACACACACCGTTTAGTTTTCCTGTTTATGTTTTTGTATATGGTATACTGGTACACCACATCCTTAGATGATTCAGACCACATGATGTGTAACATCAACACTAAAGTGTCATGGCATATACTATCAGCTATAGTCTGGATGCCAATGTAGTCTCTAACTAAACCATGTGAGTGGAGGTGTAAATGGTAATGATACGGTATAGGAACTAGACTGTGAGTGGAGGTGTAAATGGTAACGATACTGTATAGGAACTAGACTAGTGAGTGGAGGTGTAAATGGTAACAATACTGTATAGGAACTAGACTGTGAGTGGAGGTGTAAATGGTAACAATACGGTATAGGAACTAGACTGTGAGTGGAGGTGTAAATGGTAACGATACTGTATAGGAACTAGACTGTGAGTGGAGGTGTAAATGGTAACAATACTGTATAGGAACTAGACTGTGAGTGGAGGTGTAAATGGTAACAATACGGTATAGGAACTAGACTGTGAGTGGAGGTGTAAATGGTAACGATACTGTATAGGAACTAGACTGTGAGTGGAGGTGTAAATGGTAACAATACTGTATAGGAACTAGACTGTGAGTGGAGGTGTAAATGGTAACAATACGTTATAGGAACTAGACTGTGAGTGGAGGTGTAAATGGTAACAATACTGTATAGGAACTAGACTGTGAGTGGAGGTGTAAATGGTAACAATACTGTATAGGAACTAGACTATATCTGCTATCACTTCACGACAAGTCTGCTAGGATAGGGCTGAACAACAAGACGTGTCTTACAGTCTATTGTTAGTCATATGTACTAAAAAGTAAATAAAAAAGAATTGTCCAAAAAATACTTAATCAGTTGCAGGTAGAGCACATCATGGTAATTAAAACCACCCTCTAATTTTACAGAACCATCCAAGACATGCACTGTTTGACAGTGTCATAGAACAATTATCAGCTCTGGTTTATCAGAATACTAGAGCAGCTTTATATATTAGAATTTTTATTATCATCAATATTTTACAAAATCCACAATAGGCTAAGTTTATAATATCTAATTTTGCATTATAGATGTTGTGTGAAACCATAGACCAACGTTGGTGGAGGGTCTACGGTGAAACTAGAGAATAGTCGATGATGTTGGAGTTTAACTCATGAAACTTGGGTCTGATTTATTGGTAAATATAATACTTAGGACAAACACTTTATAGCAGTTTCTAAACCCCAGGACAAACACTTAATGTTAATTTCTACACCCAAGGACAAACACTTTATAGCAGTTTCTAAACCCCAAAAACAAACTAACTTAAACTATATATTCATAAGTCTACTTTAGACTCTGTATTTCACAATAATTGTGTGTATTTTAAGTATGTGCACAAATACCTATATACCTGGGTTACCATGCAAATCTTAACTACCAGGTCCACGGTCTCAATGTCAATATTTAATACCAGCCCACACACACACAAAACCAATGGTGAAGTTCACAGTCCAGACATCAAAGTAAACACTTTGATTTATCATCAAATTTATGATTTTGTGAATTAAGAGTTTTGAATCATCAATTATTGCAGACAATCGTGCTAGATATAGAATGCATATCATATCAGCTATGAGTTGACTGTATTGATTTAGAAATCAATATTATTTTGTACTGGGGCATTCTTAAATGTTGACACAAAGGTAAGTAAGGTCAACAGTTATATAGGTCATGGCAAAAACTCCTTCCTTTTGTCCACCATTTATAAGTTTTCAGAGAAAAAACAAGCAATGTTGCAGAGTAAATATAGTGTGTTGATTACAGGTCAAACAAAGAAGTATACATTTCTGTTGAAATAAACAAAACATTGTGTGTACATTTCACAGTTCACTCAGTCACACATGAACTGTCATGGCCGCCATTGTTACTATGGAGACATCAAGCTATGCTACATACACCGCAGGTAATGTCCACACATGACTTGATGTTGTCCATTTCTTCATTGTGTGCTATGAAATTGACACTGTAAACTTGAAAGCAGTAAAGTTATAATGTGGTCTATCTAATCCTTGGTTGCTAGGTATTAGTAAACTTGTAATGTCAGTTTCACAATGTTTTGTGTGTGCCTGTACATGTACATCACGGTAGAAATACAGTTTAGTCTAGTATATTTGAAATACAATTGTATGTAATGTAGAAATATATAGGAAACTATACATACACGATAACGGATACAATTCTAACACAAATACTCAAAACCTAGATATTTTCACTACTACAAAATTTTGCAATTTTCCAGACTTCATCTAGTTCTCAAAGATTAATTTTTACTAAACTAATTACCAGACTGGTATATTGTGTTCATGTACAAGAAGGCATTTTAGTCACTACTTATTTTTACTAACTACCAGACTGGTGCATTGTGTTCATGTACAGGAAGGTATTTCAGTCACTACTTATTTTTACTAACTACCAGACTGGTACACTGTGTTCATGTACACGAAGGTATTTCAGTCACTACTTATTTTTGCATTTTTGTTCTCCAGCAAACTTAGCAAAAATAAGTCTTTGGTGAAAATTTCCAGCCTTACACAGTATTTGATAGTAGCTATTAATGTTACCTTTTAGGAATCTAGTTTGAACCATGTATATAGTATTTTATTATGTAGATGATATCAAATGAAAAAAATACTAGAATTTGTACTGAAATACAATGAATGGATTGACATCATAGCTCAGTTTGTCCATCTAACACTGTATTAAAATGAACCACAATTCATTATATTAGTGAAATTACTTGTAGCCTAATTAATTGTATTACAGTATTATGTAGACACTTTTAATGGAATAAATTACATCTAATATCTTTAATTGCTAGACACATGGTTGCCTTGAAATGGCATTGATAATTTAAACCAACACCCCACCCCACCCCCCACCCCCACCCTGAGCTTCATCTACTGAATATTATTTATATTTAGTCACATATTCCTCTTCCAAAAAGTTGTTGAATTCTTAGAGTTTTGTTGTGATTGCACTGTCGTTGTTGATGTTGTTGTTGTTGTTGTTGTTGTTGTTGTTGTTGGTGGTGGTGGTGGTGGTGGGGAGGGAGTAGTGGTAGTGGTGATAGTGGTGGTGGCGGCAGCAGCAGAATATGTGAATTGTATAAGGCAGTGGTGGTGGCGATGATGATAATGATGATGATGATGATGGTGGTGGTGGTGGTGGTGGTGGTGGTAAAGGTCATCATTATTGATGTTACTATTAAATTATAACAATAAAGGTGATGATGAGGGGATGATGATAACAATGATAGTTCAAATGAAATTAACTATCATATACCAATCAATAATTGTATGTTTAATGTTTATTCATTTACATATTGACTCATAAATTGTCGAAAGGTCTCATTATATTCTTATTACATGAAGGGTTATTATTTATTATGTAACCATGGCAACAACAACATTTCGTCCTGCAAACTAATTTGTCATTGACTCTGAGGTATCAATTGTTGTCTGGGTTGGTGTTTTATGAAGATTTGAAATCGAACAGTCTTTATAAAATGCACCATAGACCCTCCGATCCACCAATGTATTAACATCATTTGACAGTGATGCTCCTTTCTCAAAGACACGTTATTGTCTGTAGTGGTCTACACTCACACCAAGTCCATTTCATTGTGAATACAAACACAGTTCCATGCCATGACACTTCAGTCGTTTCAGATATTGTACAAGTTTATAGTCCAGTTGTTTACGTCAACAAAACAAACTAACTAAATGTTATGAACCTCTTTCTAAAAAAATCATTTCCTGTTTGGATGTAGTGTACGATTGTTTCTTGTAATTAACACGTCATCACCAAATTCTATCAATTCGTACTACTCATCATTTCAATGAATGTACCATGGGGTGAATGTACCATGGAATGAATGTACACCTTAATGAGTTGAACAGAGTGAATTGGAGCGTATCTTCAAGCTGCTTACGTATGTAAGTTAAAATGACGAATAAAGGGACAACGTGTACATTTCAAAGACTGGGGATTTGTGTAATTTACGTAAGACCTGGTAACTGAACCATAGGCAATTGTTCTATTGTGTCACTAACTGAGTTACATTCATGCTTTGCATACTAATCAACTCTCAAGGTCTAACATTTAACAATGTAGTCGAATCGGAATACAGCCAAATTTGTTGAGGTGTTGTCCCTGAAATTAGACGCTCGTAGCATGTTTGTTTGCTTACTTTAATTTTTGTTGATTTTCACGTTTTAGAAAAAATATGTAAATGAAAATGAAAATTAAAGAAAGTTTTGAATATTTGTAAAAACTTTTTCAGTCATTCTATGGATTGTAATTTACAATATTAGAGAAATAAACTAGCTCACATTTCGTACTATAGTCACAGTGCTGTCATCAACATGCCAAGGTGTTCGTGTAAAACGAAATTCAAACCAAAGAACGTCAGAGAAGGGGACATTTAATGATTTACGTGGACGTGTTGGTGGGCGTTATTTGTGGGAAATTTATATTGACATGAATACAATACAAGTAAAGACTGAAACCAAAAATCTTGTAAACCATCCAGGCATGGCAGGGTATTATACAGTACACGGGTCATGATGTGAAACATACATATACATAGCAATAGAAATAAAAATACACAAAGAAATAAACATGGCTGAACAAACCGCAATGCAACCAACGCGTTGTGAGTGAAGAACTGAATAGAACTTAGAAGGCGTGTTGCTTTCCTGGATGGTCTAGAATAGACCAGCGCAAAACATTATAAACACTGTTAAATATCAAACTCAGATGTCTGCGATCAAGTGTACCACAAGTTCAATATCAACAGCACAGTAACAATTACATGTAACCATGACGACGAAAGATAGTAAAATCATTCAAAGACGTTAGTGTTAGAAAATGTTATCTTTGAATAGATGTGTCACACAGCAAACATTGAAAATACACTGGTTTCACGACAATCGATATAATTATTTTTCAAGTGACATGTAAAATGAGAGTATATAAAAGCGATACAGGATATATGACTGATTATCAACCATTCTATTGTGTCTTCGTTTGCGACGATCCCGTATAGTACTATGTCGTTTAGTAAAATATTAGTCTCATTCCTGACGATCGTGTTCCGATTTTACACAACGTGTGAAGATAATGTAGTGTAAAATCTGAACACGGTCGTGAGGAACTAGACTAGTAAAGTATAAAAAGGTATTGAAAGTTATGAAACTAGCTTTGTTCCTTTCTTACAGAATACCGAGACAAAATATGTACACAAATGTTTTCAAATCAACCCGACACGAATACGATAATGATTTCATAATGGAAATATTAAATTTGATAAATGCGTCTGACTTTAACGTGTTCATAAACTAACACGTTTGGTAAAATTATATGAAAACGTGTGAATTACATATCCATGTATGCCTAAAATTTCATTTTTAACTTGATATGATTGTGCGTGTTCTATTTTCATGATTTCAGGTCAACGTCCTGTATTTACATGTACAGTACGATGGACCTCGACTTACACCTGTGTAGTAGGTGCACTAGACAGAAATAGAGTTAATTTCCTCTGCTGTCAAAATTGTCACGATTCACTGAATTTCAAATTATGATATTAGAATTGACACATATCAAATACCACATTGACGTTATATTACCCGATATACACATTAACAATGTCCGTTTAAAACACCAATTAGAAATAACACACTTGTGAAAATCGTGTGATGATAAATTATAATTGTGAAATGATAGTGTAAACTTTAAATGATACCAGTATTTTCATTCTCGAGTTCTGAAATTTTCTGTGGAAAACTCATTGTCGAGATCCGAGACCCAAAATTAACTTGTTTTGCTCTCGCATAAAAGTTATAATAAAAGTTGGTCTTCAGGGCATGCAAATTTATCATCGCTTCGAGTGTTGTTTTTGCGTCTTGTATTATGGCAGTGATTCGATTGTTTTAAAACTTTGTGACTTATTGAAAAATCCATAGCATTATGTAGATTTATTATTTGTGTGTTTGGACATAAGGAGTGAATTCTATTACGTACCCTGACGTCACCGTCTTATACACTAGTATTTAGACAGTAATACAAGGACTAGAGGTCGTAACATACATGTACATGTATTAGTTTATCAATCTTATTGAAGATATCACTGTTTCCATGACAACGCATGCAAGAAAAATATGCTGACACCTGTCTCTCATTTCCACTATACAATGTGATTAATATACAGTGGTTTTGATATGCATCAGTCTTAACACTGACATGCACACCATCGCTCTCTCTCTCTCTCTCTCTCTGTCTCTCTCTCTGTCTCTCTCTCTGTCTCTCTCTCTCTCTCTCTCTCTCTCTCTCTCTCTCTCTCTCTCTCTCTCTCTCTCTCTCTCTCTCTCTCTCTCTCTCTCTCTCTCTCTCTCTCTCTCTCTCTCTCTCTCTCTCTCTCTCTCCTCTCCTCTTTGAACAAAAATCACACCCCATGAATCAAACTTCATGAACAGTCTCCACTCCACACGTACATGTAAAGGTTTCCTTTCATCGTGTATGCTTACAACTCAAAAATATAAAAGTACAAAATGTAACAACTAATGCCTATGTACTGCACAACAATACGAAGTTGCTTTTGGAATGTATCATGTCACTTTTCCAGGTCGTCATGGTGGACAGCAATTGACAGGTTGAATTGATTTCATTGTCCATTACACCTATACTACGTAATGTCATTCTGCAGACGTGTGTCCTTTGATGAGTACCGACGTATGAACTTCGAAATTTACCACCTGATGTAGAATTTCCTTTTCGCGTCGTTTCTAGGCACATTATTGATACCATGGTAACGGGCGCGCTGACCTCTTTTTCTGCAGTGTGAAACAGCGCACATACATGTAAATATCGACGTATTTTAGTTTTCTTAATACATATTTTCCAGTTAAATTATTTTGAATGAAGAGTCTTGTCTTTCTATAGGTTATTGTGTTGACACACTTCATGTTTTGATAGACTTATAGAAGACGAATCTTTGTTTGACTTGATTTCAAAATGTTGTTTTTAGTAACTATAGTGACGATAAGTTTTACAAAATCTTTTAATCTTGATATTTCCACTACATGTCTTGTTACGTATTATGTATTTGTTTATCTAATTATAGATTTGTTTGTTTATTTGTTTATTTATTATTCTGTTACAATGAAGACATCGTGGTATATTATTGGTAATTTACAAGGTTTTTTTTTCTATAATTTCATTGTATTTAAGGCCAGTCCTTGTATAGCAATTGAAATACATTACAAAGATGCAAACAAAACAGTCGTGATTTGGAAACTTATTGATTATGTAACAACCTATAAAATTTAATGTATGTTCCAAGATATACGTACACTTCGTTTTTCCTGGAATCCATACAGATTGGATTTTTACATTTTTTTCTTTCCAGTGATTGTAAAAAGAAATGAGATATACGTACATTATATTAACTATATACATAGTACTACAGCCTAAATGGTCTGAAATAGTTATATCACCTACTAATAGTTGTATTTTACGTAGTATCGAGGTCTACAGATAGTACATACCAATAGTTGTAATGTACGTAGTATCGAGGTCTAGAGATAGTACATACCAATAGTTGTAATGTACGTAGTATCGAGGTCTACAGATAGTACATACCAATAGTTGTAATGTACGTAGTATCGAGGTCTACAGATAGTACATACCAATAGTTGTAATGTACGTAGTATCGAGGTCTAGAGATAGTACATACCAATAGTTGTAATGTACGTAGTATCGAGGTCTACAGATAGTACATACCAATAGTTGTAATGTACGTAGTATCGAGGTCTACAGATAGTACATACCAATAGTTGTAATGTACGTAGTATCGAGGTCTACAGATAGTACATACCAATAGTTGTAATGTACGTAGTATCGAGGTCTAGAGATAGTACATACCAATAGCTGTAATGTACGCAGTATCGAGGTCTACAGATAGTACATACCAATACTGATTTGTAATATAAAGTATAACACAAGCCCAGTGATTTTAATCCACATACTATAAAGACTACACATTTTGTGGAGTGATTTACAGGTATCTCGGCTATTCTCAATCTATTACGTATTATTCGTATCTAGTATAGTTAAAATCTTGTCTACAATCATGTCACAACACGGGTTTAGAACCCAAACAATGTACAATTATTGCTTGTACGTCGTGACTGACTGTCTACTATCAAATAACATCACATATCGTACATTTTTGTGCTGTGTATAGTGTTCATCGGTGTTCTCCGTACGTAAGCGTTATGTTTGCATCTACGTTACGGAATTATAAGTTATGAATTATGAAATTATCAATTATAAATATGATGGTGACAGTAGGACGGGTCTGCCATCACGTGAATATACTAATCCATTTGGGATCACAACAAACAAACGCGATGTCTGGTTGGTCTTGGAGATGCTCCCAACCCCACCCCGCCCCATCTTTGCTGTGTATTCGATCGAACAAGTGTACTTTAGCTAATATGACGTTGACTGCACATATCGTTTGTCATCTACTCTGAGTGGAAGTAAGCAAGATCGAACTATCGTATAAGCAATCGACTGTAAAAAAATTGAGACCACCCCGACACCTAAAGATCGGGCGCCGTTGAACTTTAGCAACCAAAACCAAAAAGTAGAATTTTATAGCCAAGAGTGATACAATTATTTGAGTTGGCCTTACCCGTTTTACCTTATACCTGTCAATGTATAGTAATGTTGTACGGTTTCCTTGGCAACCAGATACTCAAAGCCAACATTAATTCTTCATAGCTGTGACAAGCATAACAAATGCTTTGCGTTTTCATAATTAATTATTCAAATATTTCGTGTTGAAATTTTAAAACCTTGCTATTATACTTTTACTGTTGCTGAGGCTATTTGTGTTCAACAATGAAGGTATTATTGTGTGATGGTAATCCCAACCGACTGTCTCAAATTTAAAAGGCTCTTATGATATTTTATTTAATATGTTTAGCATTTTAAAGTCGTGGCTCTTTTTAGCGTCTATCTGGGAAGTGAGTGTGGTTTATTCATAAGTTTTGGCACAGCGATAGAAACGCAAGAACGCCGTGGGATTATATAATGACAACCAAAAAACAATTCACGCAAACCCGTTGGCTTTTATCATCAAAGACAGAACAAACATTGGACTCAGCAACAGCAAACAAATGCTAACATTTGTGTTCAAGCTGGGCTTCTCCAAAGACGAATGTGCTGGCTAGAATATATAACCTAACGTTTTATATACAAGCAATGTAGTACAAAAAACTCACCCCGGCGTCTCGACAGTGGACTGTAACAACACAGAATATTTTAAATCATCATGGCCATATATTCCTTGGTTCTTATCACGTGATAATAGGTATATATCACGACCAAAGGTCGATGTCAAACTCAAATATGATTGGAAATTACGCCCCTTCCTAACACGCTGTAAATTCCCGCCATAGCAATCTACTTGACAGTAAGCCGTGTGCATTGTTGGATATGTTTTCTGTTCGTACTGAAAGGCCTATATCGTGTTTATTGTGTTATATTATGCCGTCGTCATACAGGATTACGACACACTAACCGAAGTGTTTATATTGTCATAGCTGACAGACTTGTCTATTTCAAGGCATATGCAACGACCTGAGTTGTCATGAAAACAACCCACAATGTCATATCGCACAAAACGGTATGATTACTGTGACTGTATAGGGTGAATCCCCAGGGGATCATGTACCATATCAACCAAGTTAGCAAACATTATTGGACTGTCGCTGATAACGACACAATCAATTCGTTTTAAGTACGTCTTTATGGACTAAACACATAAATATGTTTATATGAAAGGAATGAATGACAAGAAATTGATTTTATAATAAATTTCAGTAGAAAGATTAAAAGTGCATATTGTGTCTATTATGGAGGTGTACTATACCAGTATTCCATTGCTTCATCCCATGTTAATTTCATACGACGTGAGGGTTCAATAGGTCGAAAGGTTGTATATACCTGACGACTTTAGTGCTTATAAAACCACCCTACAATGTGTTCATGTCGTTGTGTTGTCCAAGACCAAGACAGTATATAAAGATACACACAATAGCCATTCTACACGCACTGATCAAAACAATACTTTTCACCGAATACTCTGATCGCACTACCGGCAAATGGAGGCGTGATACTGATAATTTATCACACTATATTTGCGGTTTGAACTTGACCGTTGTGAAATTGACACCTTCAGGCGAACACTGGAATGAACACAATTCATGTATACACACACAATCTCTTTACTATACTATATTAGGTGTGAGAATGCCCATTGAATAAATGAATCCAGTCTGGTCTAAGCCTACCTTTCCCTTACTATCGCTACTGTGCAACACAGGAATCGCACTGTGTTGATCAAACCTCCGTAGTCGACACCATAATTCTCCCAATCTCAAATCGAAGACTTTTTTAACCAAAAAAAATCCACGATTTTCTAGTCTTGGATATAATGTTAGTGTTGAATTTCGTTATGAATTCAATTAGCACTGTTTTGGTGTCTTTGTTTTTAGTTACCCCTTGTTAGTAAGTCTATGTTGACTAACTGCTTTAACTTGACAATATTACAAATACTCAGTCTGAATATGGTCTGGGCGAGCACCCCATCATAGAAGCAAATATTCAATGATGTAAAACAGTAAAATCTCAAATAATCTAATGGTATATACTAACCACGTCAAAATATAACTATGTTTAGTATGTATCCATCGACCAATGTGTTCATACTTCTATATTAGTGAAATGATGATAATAATAAGAGCCACTTACTTGGAGGATAGGATCTTAAAAATGAAGACAAAGTAACAACTTTCCAATGTCGTTACTTATTCACACCTGTAGCTATTACTACTGGGTCTGTATGATTAATTACCTGTACATAAAGAAACATGGAAATGGACACGGTGTTAATAGCAGGTGCAATGAGAAGGACCGGCCATGATGGACGGTATAGAGTGCATACATACACATATTACCACGGAGATATCACATTGTATTTCAATGTCCTGTGCAAAGACATCTCATTGCTTACCAGTGACAAAATCTAAAAGAGAAGTAGACACTCCCGCTACTCAATGAATTAAAGGTCGACAGCGACGTTTACCTTCTTACATGGAGTTTGTAACAAATATCTATAGCATGTGTTCCAACTCAACTATACCCTACCTTCCACCTGCAAGAATTAAGCTTGTAAAACAGAAACTAAAGCACAGATTAATCTGTAAATGTTGAAAATATGATGGACTTCACTTCTTAGGTAACATTCCACGACTGTACGGACCTAGTCTATAAAAATTCTAAACAGATTGTGGTACATACCTCGCTGTCTAGTTGCACTGTTTCGCAGTGGATATAAAAGGTTGTGGACTATAGCATGACCATTGTCAGCATTGGTTGTCAGACGATTGGATGGCTCGTTGCTATGGGACGCTTTGCCAGTATGTGAATGATTCATGTCTGCATGTATTAGTTCTATTGTTATTCAAATTTAAAACCTCCCGAAGTGCCATGCGCACGAAGAAAGTTTCCTTCCGTTGAAATAACTTTCTAAAAAGCGTAAAACAGTTCTATTTTTTGGAATCATATTTTCTATTTTATGATTTTATTTAATGTAAAAATGCTCAGACTAACAATTTCTTATTTTTACAAGTTCTAAAAGTTCACCTCGAAGCGTGTTAATAATAAAAGTAAACACCCTTATCGTCATGGTGGGGGCGATCGATACAACACGATCCGATCGATAGAGTCGGTGTACTTCCAACTAAATTCGCGCCACAAAACTAACACAAATCATAGCAACTGTATCATCACAATTACTTATTGTAACATGTTTATTTCAACGAAACAGTACACTTGAACTCTATATACACGTATTTAGTATGTAAACATGACATAGCAAGAAACGTTGCATTATACCTCTGGTCGTCTGAGATTGGACCACTATGACATCACAATCAATGCAGTGAATGAGCTCTCTGGACATATTTGTATTTGGTGATTACTTTGTCAACACAAAGTGTACACATACACATATAGTACAACAATGAAGTCTGGGTCATTGATTTCAAGGGACAGTAGAAGGACGGGCACGAGTTGGGACTCACACGGGGGCTCAGACAACCTGTGAGTTTACACATTGTACGATAAAAGTTTATGTGTGTTGTTGGTGGTGGTGGTGGTGTTGTTGTTGTTGTTGTTGTTGTTGTTGTTGTTGTTGTTGTTGTTGTTGTTGGAGGAGAAGGGTTGCCATGTTTTGCCTTTAAAGTTATCAATATGGTGGCAGCGGTGGGATCAAGTACTTGCCACTAATTCTGAGACTCAATCCGAATATTTAAACGAGGAAAGGCCGTGTTTTAAAGAAAGGAAATTGAGGAACAGTCACCTTTTTTAAGTATAGGAAACGGAATCAGGGGAGGGCCGAATTGTACGCAACAGTCAGAGTCTGAACCCCCCCCCCCCCCCCCCCCATTACTGAAGTCCACGAGGTCTATACTGATTGGACACTCTACGTTATCCACCAATTTATTTTGAATTTCATCAATCGATCTGGTTAAAATCTAATGTGGTGAATACGGCTTGATTTCTTTATTTATATCTGTTTCATTCGCTTACTGAGGTAGCCGTCAGTAATTACAGGGGTGGGGGGTGGGGCGGGAGAAATCAAACTCAGTCTATATTCAAATTGATTCACAGCACGGTTGTCAGCAGTAAGCTTATAACGTTAACACTGATGATAAATAGTAGGGTGTAGAAGCAGTGACGGAGTTGGCAGTGGTGGCAGTGTTCGGATGTCAAAATCAAAAAATGATGAAAAGTTAGATATAGAATACATTGTCAAAGTAAAACGTGACCCTCCCCTAATTATGACCCTTCCATGAGAACCGATTTGTAAAAAGTGAAGGGAAAAAAACATTCCCTAGATCGTCCCCAATCTATAATTATCGCACTGTTGCTATGTTCACCACTAGATGGCGCCATCTAGCGGTAAACTCATGTCGGAGTCGAGTAAAACGTGACATAGCACATGTTTTCAGGTCATGACCTGACCTGACCCAAAGATAAAACTACGAATCGGTCAAAGTACAACTTTACTTGTACGGATCGTTATATGTTCAGTCATTTATGTCGCCATTGGATATATGTTCCATATAATATCAGAAACATGACAAGCAAGGAAGCGTATATCCATGATATTTGTATTGTTGGTGCTGGATTGATGGGATCGGCAGCGGCTCGTCATGCAACTCTTATAACTCCAGACTCCAAAATCTGTCTTGTTGGGCCTAAAGAACCAAAGGTACTGACCTAGTGTTGTCTTCATCATACCTTGCTGTGATAATGGAGTAAACATGTTTGATTTTTTTACATTCCCGTAAATCTTGGAGTAATTATACTGACAGTATACTGTATAGTATAATTACTCCAAGCGTAAATGAACTTGTGTGTGCGTTTTCTCCTTGGCACGCTTGCACTCACATGTCGTGGGGTTCTCTCATTTTACGAAATAGATTTTCTCTTTTATTTTCTTCTTTTTATCCTTTATATAATAATATTAATTTTCTGTATACTTCATTTTCTATTATTTTACTCGTTTCATCTGAGCTTTGTAACCTTTACTAATTCCTCTGGGCAATTATTATGTGTTGGAATATATAGTACAATACTGTAAGTATACATACTAGATGTAATTGTCTTGTATGGCCCTAAATACAAGTGTATTACATTAATGGACTCTTTACATTCATGATTTCAATGTTTAGTATTAAAGTTGCTGGGGTGCTATTTTATCACAAAAAATCATATGTGACTCGATTGCAGTAATCAATACAAGTATACTACTACTAAAGGTAGAAATAAGTCTGACTGGACTTTTCCTTTAAGTTGATAGCAGTAATCAATACAAGTGTACTAAAGGTAGAAATAAGCCTGACTGGACTTTTCCTTTAAATTGATAGCAGTATTCAATACAAGTGTACTAAAGGTAGAAATAAGTCTGACTGGACTTTTCCTTTAAATTGATAGCAGTATTCAATACAAGTGTACTAAAGGTAGAAATAAGTCTGACTGGACTTTTCCTTTAAGTTGATAGCAGTAATCAATACAAGTGTACTAAAGGTAGAAATAAGTCTGACTGGACTTTTCCTTTAAGTTGATAGCAGTAATCAATACAAATGTACTAAAGGTAGAAATAAGTCTGACTGGACTTTTCCTTTAAGTTGATAGCAGTAATCAATACAAGTGTACTGAAAGGTAGAAATAAGTCTGACTGGACTTTTCCTTTAAGTTGATAGCAGTAATCAATACAAGTGTACTAAAGGTAGAAATAAGTCTGACTGGACTTTTCCTTTAAGTTGATAGCAGTAATCAATACAAGTGTACTAAAGGTAGAAATAAGCCTGACTGGACTTTTCCTTTAAGTTGATAGCAGTAATCAATACAAGTGTACTGAAGGTAGAAATAAGTCTGACTGGACTTTTCCTTTAAGTTGATAGCAGTAAGCAATACAAGTGTACTAAAGACAGAAATAAGTCTGACTGGACTTTTCCTTTAAGTTGATAGCAGTAATCAATACAAGTGTACTAAAGGTAGAAATAAGTCTGACTGGACTTTTCCTTTAAGTTGATAGCAGTAATCAATACAAGTGTACTAAAGGTAGAAATAAGTCTGACTGGACTTTTCCTTTAAGTTGATAGCAGTAATCAATACAAGTGTACTAAAGGTAGAAATAAGCCTGACTGGACTTTTCCTTTAAGTTGATAGCAGTAATCAATACAAGTGTACTAAAGGTAGAAATAAGTCTGACTGGACTTTTCCTTTAAGTTGATAGCAGTAAGCAATACAAGTGTACTAAAGGTAGAAATAAGTCTGACTGGACTTTTCCTTTAAGTTGATAGCAGTAATCAATACAAGTGTACTAAAGGTAGAAATAAGCCTGACTGGACTTTTCCTTTAAGTTGATAGCAGTAATCAATACAAGTGTACTAAAGGTAGAAATAAGTCTGACTGGACTTTTCCTTTAAGTTGATAGCAGTAATCAATACAAGTGTACTAAAGGTAGAAATAAGTCTGACTGGACTTTTCCTTTAAGTTGATAGCAGTAATCAATACAAGTGTACTAAAGGTAGAAATAAGCCTGACTGGACTTTTCCTTTAAGTTGATAGCAGTAATCAATACAAGTGTACTAAAGGTAGAAATAAGTCTGACTGGACTTTTCCTTTAAGTTGATAGCAGTAAGCAATACAAGTGTACTAAAGACAGAAATAAGTCTGACTGGACTTTTCCTTTAAGTTGATAGCAGTAATCAATACAAATGTACTGAAAGGTAGAAATAAGTCTGACTGGACTTTTCCTTTAAGTTGATAGCAGTAATCAATACAAGTGTACTGAAAGGTAGAAATAAGTCTGACTGGACTTTTCCTTTAAGTTGATAGCAGTAATCAATACAAGTGTACTAAAGGTAGAAATAAGTCTGACTGGACTTTTCCTTTAAGTTGATAGCAGTAATCAATACAAATGTACTGAAAGGTAGAAATAAGTCTGACTGGACTTTTCCTTTAAGTTGATAGCAGTAATCAATACAAGTGTACTGAAAGGTAGAAATAAGTCTGACTGGACTTTTACTTTAAGTTGATAGCAGTAATCAATACAAGTGTACTACTACTAAAGGTAGAAATAAGTCTGACTGGACTTTTCCTTTAAGTTGATAGCAGTAATCAATACAAGTGTACTGAAAGGTAGAAATAAGTCTGACTGGACTTTTACTTTAAGTTGATAGCAGTAATCAATACAAGTGTACTACTACTAAAGGTAGAAATAAGTCTGACTGGACTTTTCCTTTAAGTTGATAGCAGTAATCAATACAAGTGTACTAAAGGTAGAAATAAGTCTGGCTGGACTTTTCCTTTAAGTTGATAGCAGTAATCAATACAAGTGTACTAAAGGTAGAAATAAGTCTGACTGGACTTTTCCTTTAAGTTGATACAGTAATCATTACAAGTGTACTAAAGGTAGAAATAAGTCTGACTGGACTTTTCCTTTAAGTTGATAGCAGTAATCAATACAAGTGTACTAAAGGTAGAAATAAGTCTGACTGGACTTTTCCTTTAAGTTGATAGCAGTAATCAATACAAGTATACTAAAAGCAGAAATAAGACTGACTGGACTTTTCCTTTAAGTTGATAGCAGTAATCAATACAAGTGTACTAAAGGTAGAAATAAGTCTGACTGGACTTTTCCTTTAAGTTGATAGCAGTAATCAATACAAGTGTACTAAAGACAGAAATAAGACTGACTGGACTTTTCCTTTAAGTTGATAGCAGTAATCAATACAAGTGTACTAAAGGTAGAAATAAGTCTGACTGGACTTTTCCTTTAAGTTGATAGCAGTAATCAATACAAGTATACTAAAAGCAGAAATAAGACTGACTGGACTTTTCCTTTAAGTTGATAGCAGTAATCAATACAAGTGTACTAAAGGTAGAAATAAGTCTGACTGGACTTTTCCTTTAAGTTGATAGCAGTAATCAATACAAGTGTACTAAAGACAGAAATAAGTCTGACTGGACTTTTCCTTTAAGTTGATAGCAGTAATCAATACAAGTGTACTAAAGACAGAAATAAGTCTGACTGGACTTTTCCTTTAAGTTGATAGCAGTAATCAATACAAGTGTACTAAAGGTAGAAATAAGTCTGACTGGACTTTTCCTTTAAGTTGATAGCAGTAATCAATACAAGTGTACTAAAGGTAGAAATAAGATTGACTGGACTTTTCCTTTAAGTTGATAGCAGTAATCAATACAAGTATACTAAAAGCAGAAATAAGACTGACTGGACTTTTCCTTTAAGTTGATAGCAGTAATCAATACAAGTGTACTAAAGGTAGAAATAAGTCTGACTGGACTTTTCCTTTAAGTTGATAGCAGTAATCAATACAAGTATACTAAAAGCAGAAATAAGACTGACTGGACTTTTCCTTTAAGTTGATAGCAGTAATCAATACAAGTGTACTAAAGGTAGAAATAAGTCTGACTGGACTTTTCCTTTAAGTTGATAGCAGTAATCAATACATGTGTACTAAAGACAGAAATAAGTCTGACTGGACTTTTCCTTTAAGTTGATAGCAGTAATCAATACAAGTGTACTAAAGGTAGAAATAAGTCTGACTGGACTTTTCCTTTAAGTTGATAGCAGTAATCAATACAAGTGTACTAAAGGTAGAAATAAGTCTGGCTGGACTTTTCCTTTAAGTTGATAGCAGTAATCAATACAAGTATACTAAAGGTAGAAATAAGTCTGACTGGACTTTTCCTTTAAGTTGATAGCAGTAATCAATACATGTGTACTAAAGACAGAAATAAGTCTGACTGGACTTTTCCTTTAAGTTGATAGCAGTAATCAATACAAGTGTACTAAAGGTAGAAATAAGTCTGACTGGACTTTTCCTTTAAGTTGATAGCAGTAATCAATACAAGTGTACTAAAGGTAGAAATAAGTCTGGCTGGACTTTTCCTTTAAGTTGATAGCAGTAATCAATACAAGTATACTAAAGGCAGAAATAAGTCTGACTGAACTTCTCTTGTAAACATATTATTTATGGTGTATTTCTTCACTCTCTATGATTAAATGCAGGAAAAAAGCCAATACAGTCATGGAATCTATGGAGCTCACTATGATGAAGGTCGTATCACAGGATCAACAGAGCCAAATCCTATTTGGGTGAAACTAATACAAAGATCCATTGCAAGATATAGAGAACTTGAACAAAGAACTGGTAATATTTTTTTTTTCATCGATAAACACCTTCCAAATACAAGAATTATAATGAGTTTGTCTGGTCCAGTATTGATACAAGTACTTCATGGATATTTATCACATCAAATATTTTACAACCATTATGACTAACATGATGTAGACTTGGTGTTTCACTCATGGGACATGTTTTTGACACAAAGATAGACATATTTCAACTCTAGACTAACAATAACAGAGACACAATAATCACAGCAGGATCCTTTGCCCAATCACATTGAACAGTGATAAGCATTGCTATTCTTTCACAATGCAGTAAAAACAGGATTCTGATGAAAACATTACACATGGACTTGATGAGTTTAGTGGCTGTGATTGTTTATTTTCTAACTGATAATCAACATATCAACTTTACTATTTATACATCCCCATTGTGTACGGCACCTATGTAATTGTTTCTTTTGCATTAGAAGTTGTCTGAGGTGTGTATTATGTGTGTATTACAAGTAAACACAAACAAAACACAAATAATGGTATTCAGGAAATCAGAATGCAAACAAGATACAAAACAATTCAAATGTGGCTAGGAAGAAATAAAAACTACAGAACAATACACATATCTTGGTGTAACATTCAAGGCCAATGGTTCTATGAGCTCCACAGCAGACAGACTCTCAAACAAAGCCAGCAAAGCTGCAAGAATCCAGTCACAGATATATACTAGTATGACAAATATGAACTGTATCAAGATAAAGGAAAAACTCATGAATACAACACAACTACCTATCCTAACATATGCTGGAGAAATATGGGGTGTTCTCCAAAATCAAACAACTTGGGACAAAACAAAGACAGAACAATTCCATCTACGTTTTTGTCGCCAAATATTAAATGTCAGCAACAGAGTGAGCAAAATAGGATGCAGAATGGAACTTGGGAGAGAACCACTGATTAGTAGAATATACTACTCAGCAATAAACTATTACAAACACCTCAAGACATTAGACAATAACAATTTAGCTTTTCATGCAATGAATGACATGGAGAACAATAATTACACAGGTTCATGGCTAACTACCTTTGAACACAATATACAATTATATAGCACCAAATATATCACAAATTTAACAAAACAAGAACTATACAACTCAATAAGACAATACTATATCAACCAATGGAATAAAAATAACAAAAGGGAAAACTCTAAATTACGTACATACAACAACTTTAAAAATTCCCTGGAACAAGAAGAGTACATGTAATGAACAATAAACAACAAATCAAAACAATAGCCAAATTTAGATTGAGTTGCCATCAACTTGCCATTGAGAAGGGTAGACATACAAAACCCAAAACACTAGTGGAAGACAGACTATGTAAACATTGTAAAGAAATAGAAAATGAAATACATTCATTGTAAATTATACACAAAACAAAGAGAAAAAATGTTTAATATTATTACTACTGTAAACCCAAACTTTATACATAGTAGAGTAATTTACATATATACTACAATCAAAACATAAGGATATTATAACCGCTCTCTACATATACCTGAATAGTAACAAATAGACAAAACACTAGAACTATTCTATACTTTCATATTTATAACTCACCAAATTAGAAATGTAAAATTTTCTAAACGGTTGAAATAAAGTTTTATCTTATCTTACTTGTGGTATTGTGGTATTTTGCAATACTGAAAACATTATTTCATACCTGAATGCAAATGATATGCAAATGATGACATTATCATTCCCTACATATGAAATCGCATGATTGCACTGTTTGATTTTTATGGAAAGTTGCCATTTCAGATAAACATATGTAATAATAACAGAACCCCATGTCACGTGAGTTCCAGTGTGGGTACTCAGGGGGATTTGCACTAATGCTTGCAATGTTTTCTGCTGCACTTTCACTTGCTACACTCGTAAAAGTAACTACCACAGAGATCACTGTGAGCACTTGTGTAAATACCCCAAGTAAACCACACTTGTACTCATGTGTCGTGGGGTTCTGTCATAGTTCTTGTCAGTGCAAAAGAAATTAAATATTTTTCATGATGAATAAATTACCATATTAATAATAATGCCATCTTGTCCATTATCTTTTTCCATTTTTTCTTCAATTGTCATAATTCTTTTTCTAATTTCTAGGTGTATCATTCTTCAGCGAAGTTGGTGTAGCACTTATCACTCAACCAGATGACCCATACATGAAAAAGTGTGTTGAAAGTGCTAAGATGGGGAATAAGAAATTACTGTTTCTTAAAAAAGATGAATCAACAAATCCATATTCCTTTATGTCAATAAAAGAAAATGATGTCGGTTTTGTTGAAATGAAAGAAGCTGGTCATGTTAGTCCCAGAGCACAGATTTTGGCACAACAAACTGCTGCACATCTACAGGGCTGTGACATCATCGATGATGTAGTGGATCAGGTGACTGAAACTAACCACTCAGATGGTTCCCGATGTATGAAGGTGACAACAGCCAAAGGTCAAGTCATCTATGCCAGGAGAGTGCTTCTGACAACTGGAGCTTTCACAGGATTCAGAGACCTGCTACCACATGGAAAGGAACTAGATGTTGCTCTCATAACACAGACAGTTGCATTTGCTGAACTGACCAATGAAGATGCAAGGAGATTAAGAAACATGCCCTGTGTGACTCTAAAACGAAATAACACTGACAACAGAATTGATGCCTATATCTTGCCTCCTATCAAGTACCCAGATGGTATTTATAATTTTGTTGTTTTCCACAGAATTTAACAACACATTTATGATGGATAACTTTTAGAAATGAGAAAAGTAAATATCATGATGTTGTATATATTATGAAGTACCAATTATTTACTCAATATTTTTTCCTAAATATGTTAAAACACACAAAAACCTGAAAGACTGTTATTGCTGTTTTATTTGTTTTGTTTTGTTTGTTTATTCATTTATTTATTTTATTTATTTATTTATTTATTTATTTATAAAACAACTTTACTATGTTTTTCTACTTGAAAAAACAATTTGAAATAATATATACCTTGTTTGTATAAACTCAATTAAATGCAAAAAGTATCAAATGTTTATTATACACTATATGAAAAGTCATATTTGACCATGTCTTTCCACCATACCCGAGGTAAATCTTGAGCAGAGGATGTGTAAATGTGGTGAGTATGAGATGGAGTTCCATCTTTGACTTAATTTACCCACTGTGATCTCGCACCTGGGGGGCTGTAGACAGTCAAAAGTGGTACTGCATCTCATACTACCCATGGACAGAAATGATTGTTAGGTGGGTCACAGGTAGGGTAAAGGTTGGGTAAAGGTGGGTAAATTGGACTTTTCTTGTAGTGATTGTACATACAGTAACAAAATAATTACAAAGAAACATTTCACACATTCTTTTTAATGTTTTATATACTTTTTGGTTCTTTAGGAAAATACTACTTAAAGATTGGACATGGTGCAGACTTTGAAAGAGAACTTCACACTGCCGCTGAGGTTGCTGATTGGTATAAGACAGAGGGTGATAAATCTGCATGTCAACCTCTCCTGGAATTATTGTTTGACCTGGTCAAAGGTTAGGACCACTTCTCAGTCTTCCATATAAGGACAGTCATGTGACTATAAGACAGAGGGTGATAAATCTGCATGTCAACCTCTCCTAAATTTATTGTTTGACCTGGTCAAAGGTTAGGACCACTTCTCAGTCTTCCATATAAGGACAGTCATGTGACTATAAGACAGAGGGTGATAAATCTGCATGTCAACCTCTCCTAGATTTATTGTTCAACCTGCAGGACATGATGATCTTATTAATGATATGCAAATGAGGTCTAAAAACTTATATCTCACAAAGTACTTGATGGATGAGGCTAAAATTTGCAGGGGTGTTTCAAAAGGCAAAGATGCTGTTGAATGCATAAGGCGTAAAAAAAAAAGTATTGTGTGGTTCTGATTACATTCAATTTTAGAATAGGTGTAGGTAGATTTTTTATTTTGATTTTAAATTTTTTTTTCATGTGAGTGTCTAGCTCAGTTAGTTATGTTTTCCGTTGTTTTCCATATGGTCTCTGTGTTATTGATTTCTTCTCATCAGATGTACAGTCAATATTAAGATTTGATGAACAGTTTTATATTGTCTTTTTAAGTTGATTTCAGTTTCCGCATCCACTATTTCTTGCGAGACTTCACAATTTTGGCAATTGTATATTTTTGTTCTCGAATACATAAAAAAAGTTTAGGGTCACCGTGAAAAACTAGGTGAGGTCAAGTAACCGAAACCAAACAACTTTTTTTATTAGGCCTAATATTCAATATTTTCTGTATTTTACAGATGTGAAACCAGTATCAACAAAAACGGAATGTTGTGTCACAACAAATACACCTACAGGACAACTGTATTGTGATATGGTTACACCAACACTAGGAATAACTACTGGTGGTAATGGTACGGCGGCATGCTGTGCTGATGAAATTGGTAGAATGGCAGCAAGAATGATTATTGCTGGATGCTGGGATCATGATCTACCTCGAGACAGTTTCAGAGTTAGATTTAAAATGAAACAAATGACCACAGCCAAATTGTAGTAAATAAAATCTTCTAATCAGAGACTGCCATAGTTAGATTTTAAAAAATATCCCACTTGCAGCCAGTGCAGATTTTATAATGAAACCAATGATCACACCTAAATTGTTGTAAACTGAAAGCAGTATGGAATGGTAACCATAACAACCATTGCTGGATGATGGAATCTAGACTGTATACTTTGTGTCTCTCTACCGTCACCGGCATCCTCTCTCTTGACTGATGTGTGAGGGCGCCCCATCATGGCATACCTTACGGACTAGATGGAATCTTGATCTATATCCACATTTCAGCCTTACATTTCAAGTGAAACCAAACCATATAGTGAAGTTGTTTTAGGATGTTTGAGTTTGACAAGAATTTGCATGAAATTTAGTCTAGTTCCTGATGGACCGTATTCCGTACTACATCAACTTCACACTATTATCGTCTAGTCAAGTCAATGACACTCGCACAGAATTCTATGCTCCCACCTACAGCATTCATATAAACATGATGATGTTGTCACGTCCCCATGTGATTTTAGTTTAAACTGACTGGAGGTAGAGTCCTGGTTGGACATTGGACATAGTCAAAACAGCTGTATCAAATGAATATTAATGAGAGATGAGGACTGCCTATCAATTGCTCTTCGCTCACCATGGAGTTGAACCACAATTAATGCCTTGAGTCACGGCCTTGACTAGACAGTGTAAGTGTGAAGTTAATGTAGTACGGAATACGGTATGTCTGGAACTAGACTACATGAAGTTATACTTAATATTTGGACAGAATTATATTTATGTAACTGTGTGTATCTAAGCACAATGTGTTTAAAATCAGAACAGAGTCACCCAGGGCACAAAATTGTGGATTTTTACCTCCCATAAGGGGAATCACAGACAAGATAGAAACATAACAAGAGTTGCTATTAGGCATAGGTGTTATTAGGGGGATTACAAGCTCAGTAATCGTCTCTGGTAGTTTGCAAGGGTCTCATTTGTTCAAACATGCTGAAGGTTACCGAGAATTCCATGATTTGCTCTTCTCTGATCTTTGGGAACCATCGATCTTTGCTTGCCACAGCAACACCGATGATTCCCAAAGAGCAAATCATGGAATTCTCGGTAATGTTCAGCCTTTGTTTGAACAAAAGAAACCTTTGCAAACTACCAAAGATGATTACCAAGCTTGTAATGCCCCTATTAACACTTCGAAACCATACCCGTTAATGTTTTGCTTATCTCTTAAAATCTGTGAAATGGGCTCTATACTAATGATACCTGTGGTTAGAGAAAGCAAGCTACCTTTTAAATTGTAAAATTGTGTTAAGCCATATTATCATTTAACCTTGCCTACATTCCTACCCATACTGGAATGTACAGACCTGAGAGATACTGACCAATATTTGACAGAGGGCGCTATACGGGGGAGGAGAGACACTGACCAATATCTAGCACAGAGGGCATTGTTCCAAATGCATGCCGTTCACACGATGAGTGTGAAGCTACCTACCATCATATTCATATTCACTTTCAAAAGTTGACCTCTACGCTCAATGTAAATATGATGATAGCTTCACACTTTCGTCATCAGATTCGAAGTCTTCCGAATGGGTACGAACCACAGGCATTTGTTTCCCGAGTTATGTCTCAGAATGTTTCTATCAGAATAGAATAAAATGTCGATAATATCGTTAATATTGACGTACTTAACCAACTATATTATATGAAAGGGGTAAAATTACATTTGTTTCTGTGATCGCGCAGGTTCACTCACTGCGAAAGAAGACACGTGTCTTCTTTCGCAGTGAGTGAACCTGCGCGATCACAGAAACAAATGTAATTTTACCCCTTTCATATATACAAAATGTAGTAACGATATTATCGTCATTTTATTCTATTCTGATAGAAACATTCTGAGACTGAGACATAACTCGGGAAACAAATGCCTGTGGTGTGTGTGTATGTATGTATGTATAAATGTATATCTGTATGTATGTATGTATGTATGTATGTATGTATGTATGTATTTATGTATGTATGTATGTATTTATGTATGTATGTATGTATGTATGTACGTACGTATGTAGGTGTGTGTGTGTGTGTGTGTGTGTGTGTGTAACGAGATAAAAATTAGATGCACTAATACTTTGATTTTGGCCACTGGTGGCGCTGTTGAACTTGGAGTCGAGGCTGAACTCTGAACTGGGCGGGTATGTAGCGGGTAGTGAGTGACGTCAGACAGCGGACAACCTTCGACGCATGGCGGTACGTTCGAAAGTGATGAACTAGATACAAATAGAAGACTGACTACATAGCCAATGAGTTGTCTAGTGCGGTACAACTTTCCAGAGTGATTTTGGTAATGGCTCATTGATACATGGATAGCTAAAAGGTCGTCTACGGGCTAGTGGTGTTGCTGTTGAGTTTCTACTCAGTAACTTGGCAAAGTAGTCTACAAATACTCATATGGTCGAGAGTTCAAGATGGCGCCCAACGTGGGGCTATGGGGTCAGTGAACATGAGATAGTGTGTTGGTAGGATATTCTTTCTGAGATTATTGAATAAGTATACATGTAGTTAACTTGATTCTCAATTAATTAAGGTAATTTTCTAAGCGAGATAACTTCTTATTATTGGGTGCTTATTTAGTTTTTCTAACATTTAAATCCAATTGTGTACATTGTGAAATTAATTGACGAATCAATCACTTCAGACTAATTGAATTGATTGGCAAACGTCATAGGGGAATATTGATGAACTAAACTCTGAATTCATTGTATAGTATCTCATCTATTTAATCTTGGGAAATCAATTGTCTACTGGTATATTAATTACAGATCGCTGGTTGATTGAATTGCAATACTGTGTGTTTGATACTGATCAACTCTATTGTTAATTAAGTTTAAGATATATAGAGATTACATTATTTAAGTATTAATTCATTGTAATATTGTCGCCGCATTGCAGTTAATTCATTCAACAATTAATTTATTTATTGTACTATTCAATAGTATGCATGAATGAAGTTCAATAAAAAATATGGAATATTTACTCTTGTCATTCTACATCATGACAATGCACATCTATGTCACGACAATGGCTGTCATCAGTTCTGCTGTGTTTGAAATATGAGTCAAAACACTAAAAATTGCCATTTCTTTCCCCGATTTCTTTTTGATATTTACTGGCAATGGTATAATTCCCCAAATTCTTTTCTTCATTCACCATGAAAATACTCGTGACCTAAGGGTTGTCACTACTCATCCAGCGACTTGTAGTGACATGGGTCTCTTGAGTCACTCATATTTCCTTTGATGAACAAAGAAAAATATTGGGGAATAATATCAAAATATTTACAGTTTAAATCACATTGTCCTTTTCCCGTCACTTCTTTTGTTCAACTTTGTTTCAGAAACAAAATTTTTAGCAGTACTGTCTTATGAAATGAGTGTTCATGCATATATTGATATTATCTATGATATCCATGTAGGTGAAGTGAAATGTCTTCTACGTCAGTTACTACAGGCTGTACGTCATCTCCATGACAATTGGATACTTCATCGTGATCTGAAGACCTGTTGCTAAGGTGTTCTCAAAGTGGGTGATTTTGGACTAGCTAGGGAGTATGGTTCCCCTCTCAAACAGTACATGCCTATAGTAGTGACACTATGGTATAGAGCTCCTGAACTACTGCTAGATGCAAAGGTAAGAAGGAGATTCATTCTACATACTAGTATGGAAATCAGGCTATAGGCAAATTCAAATATACTCAATGTAAAACTATTGTTGATACATGTGCTAAATTACATAAGTCAGTGAAGGTTACATACCTGAGGACTTGCCAGTAGGGACTGTGGACTGTCTTATTGTGTTGGGTAACATTCAGAGTGCAGACCTGAGTTCTTCTTTAGATGTAACAGTTCATTGAAACAATTTAGTTACGCGAGTTCATAGGAAAAGGTTGTATTTTTTAAAGTGACCATAGGTTGCATATCAGAGGGCTGCCTATAACTACATATAATACTGTCAACGTGGACAACTTGGACTTTGCAAACAGTAAGAATCAAAAACTCAAAAATGACTGGCGACTATTACCATGGCTAAGGTCAAAATAAAATGAACAGCGCCCCCACATATCCATTTATGTTTATCTTTTGTTTTCATGTCTGGTTATAAAGTGACTGATGTTCAAAAGCCCATTAGGCCTGGAAAAAAAAAAAAAAAGCTGTTCAACGGGCAACATAACCCAACACATTGGGTAGGTAGGTCGATTTTTTTTTTACAAAGGATGTAAAAACAAACCAATTGTAATGATGGCAAAACATTTGAAGTTGAGTTTACATTGTACTTATTCATTCATTTTGATTTTATCTCTTGCAATTTGTCTGTATGGCAATTGATTTCCATCAGCTCTAGTTAGGAAATGTGCACAATTTACGGTTAAACAAATTTTGTAGCTCCTCTCAAAATATGTTAAGACCCGCTAAATGAAACTCCAGAATTGTTTTAGCCACTCCTTCTGTCACCTACACTATAGAGGAGATATAAAATTATATATGGTAGCACAGGTACAATGATGCATTAAAAATAAGTGATAATCAACTACAATAACAGTCCAAATGATATTACTTGACAAAGGATGTGCATTTTACATGGATACTTGTAAGGAGATGTCTCATAATTAGCTCTGACCTATGAAGGGAGGTACTTAGTCAGCCACCTTCCATCTTGTTTTGGGAGAAAGACAATTATTACCGTGATTGCTACTGATTGGAAGGATACATCCTCAAAAATGCAAACTTTTTTGAAAATAAGACAATATAGGAGGCCATTTAGAGGCATAAAATATCAAACAAAAAACATAATTTAAAGTCTTACAAAGCTTGAATGTGGTTTTAAAATACCAGAATTGAGAGACAATTATGACATGCAGTACATTTTATCTGGCTATGAAGTGTATTTTGTTGTGGCAAAGCTGAAAGATATTTTGCAGATGTGGTAAATGACTTCTCCTCTTCCAAAAAAATCATGAATAAAGAAAGAGTAAAACATTTGAAGACTTTCAGACTATCAGACTTTTGATGGCCCAATGACTGCCCTTCTCATGGTCATAAAGTTTTGCTCATTTCGTTTAGTGAATAATGGATATGCAACAGTTTAATTTTATCTCAATTCATGCTTGTATGCATCATCAGAGCCAAGTAAACCACTGATAGTACATGTACATAATTTGGAATTGACTCAAATGTATATTGTTACATGTACTATTCAGAAAATATAAAGAAATTCCCTTAATTTTGAAACAAAGTGTGCATTTCACTGACATGCAAAGCCAGCATGAGGATATTTTGCCCATCACCAAAAAAAAAAAAAAAAATTGAAATGCCAAAAATATGGGTAGGTTGAACAGCTTTTTTTTTTCTGGCCTTACAGTATTTTGTGTTCAAATTATGGTGTCTTCACAGGTGTGATATGAGCATAAAACATGGCCTGAATATTCCTGATGGATGTTTTTTTAATGGTTCTGATTGGACATTTGAAAATCCAAGATGGCCGCCATAATCTGTCATTGTTTTTCATGTTTTGCCAATGATTTGATGCAACCAATCATCTCAGGCAAAGTGGGGTATACTTCCTCCATAAAAATTGATTACGTTTCTTCAAGGGAGAACCAAGATACACAGAGTGAAAAGCAAAACTAAATTTAAAAACATTTTTTTTCTAGGTCTTTAACATACAACCCTGGTATGAGACGTATCACTGCAGACACAGCATTAGAACATGAATATTTCAAAGACTCACCTCTACCAATAAATGAGTCTGATTTCCCTACATGGCCAGCCAAAAGTGAGCAGCCGAGAAACACTAAGAGAGAAACAAGTCCTAAAGCTCCTGAAGGTGGAATGAATTTCAACAAATTGGTAAGTCATAGTGCACATCAAATCTTTTAATCAAATGACAGTAAAAGTAACAGTCAAAAGAAAATCGCGAAGTGTACACGACATCAGATTGAGTTCACATCTAGACTGTCCAATACGTTGCTGGGGTGTCCTTATCATAATTCCCCTTACAACTGTAGGCACACTGTAGGATGGTGCAGTGGCAATCAAATCAAGTGAATCACCTACTGTTGCCATGCGACGTCTGGTATATGTAAATATGGTGCTGATATATGTAACATAATGCCCAACCTCAAAAACCTTCGAAAAATCCTGTAAACTACATCTCACTAATACATCCATGATCTATGAGAGCTACCTTATCATCCCTTCGCCGGCAACTGTAGGCACAGTGTTGTGGAAATCAAATCAAAAGAATCTCACCTTCTGTTGCCAATAGACATCGGGTATACCTGTACATATATGTAAAGGTGTTGTTGTGTAATCTCCAACTTATGGGGGCCAAATGTAAACATTCACACCTGTCTAAGAGCTATCTGCAGATTTTGATCATAACATGTCCAAAAAAAATTGGGGAAAGTAATGGCAGTTTTGAACGTTTTGACTCTTATTTCGAACACAGCAGAACCAGTGATGTAGCTAGACATGTGTTGTGACGGAGAATGACCAGAGTGCATACTAATATTTCATATTTTTGGTTCTAAATGGCACGTGCATGGTATAATGGGCTTTAAAACCACTGCACCAGTGATAAAATAAAAAATTAGCTTTATTAAATTTTTGGCTATATAAAATTATATAATTTGATTATTAAATTCTAATAAAACATCTTTAATAATCTCCCAGTGATGTCAAACTAGTCAAAAGATTCATGTTGATTTATATTCAGTGTCTACATATTATATTTTGCACAAGCCAAGTTGAAGACATTCACACAAAAAATATGGAATTTATACCGTGGTCTTCCTACATGATGCCAATTTTGTATTCAGTGTCTGCATATTATACTTTGCACAAGCCAAGTTGAAGACATTCACACAAAAAATATGGAATTTATACCGTGGTCTTCCTACATGATGCCAATTTTGTATTCAGTGTCTGCATATTATACTTTGCACAAGCCAAGTTGAAGACATTCACACAAAAAATATGGAATTTATACCGTGGTCTTCCGACATCATGCCAATGTAGTCAAAATTCATGTCGATTGTATTCAATGTCTGCATATTATACTTTGCACAAGCCAAGTTGAAGACATTCACACAAAAAAATATGGAATTTATACCGTGGTCTTCCTACATCATGCCAATTTTGTATTCAGTGTCTGCATATTATACTTTGCACAAGCCAAGTTGAAGACATTCACACAAAAAATATGGAATTTATACCGTGGTCTTCCTACATCATGCCAATTTTGTATTCAGTGTCTGCATATTATACTTTGCACAAGCCAAGTTGAAGACATTCACACAAAAAATATGGAATTTATACCGTGGTCTTCCGACATCATGCCAATGTAGTCAAAATTCATGTCGATTGTATTCAATGTCTGCATATTATACTTTGCACAAGCCAAGTTGAAGACATTCACACAAAAAAATATGGAATTTATACCGTGGTCTTCCTACATCATGCCAATGTAGTCAAAATTCAGGTCGATTGTATTCAGTGTCTGCATATTATACTTCGCACAAGCCAAGTTGAAGACATTCACACAAAAAAATATTGAATTTATACCGTGGTCTTCCTACATCATGCCAATTTTGTATTCAGTGTCTGCATATTATACCTCGCACAAGCCAAGTTGAAGACATTCACACAAAAAATATGGAATTTATACCGTGGTCTTCCTACATCATGCCAATGTAGTCAAAATTCATGTCGATTGTATTCAATGTCTGCATATTATACTTTGCACAAGCCAAGTTGAAGACATTCACACAAAAAATATGGAATTTATACCGTGGTCTTCCTACATCATGACAATGTCATTGGTTCTTCATTGCTCAAAATCAAATGTTCAAAGTCACCACTATTTTGTTTTAATTTTTCATAAATTATGCACGTAGAATTTTGCTTTCCTCAGCTGGAAATTTTGAAAATAGGTGAGACAAATGGGCGATGGTGTTTCACTATTCATCTTTTAGCTTGAAAAAAAATAATTTAGTGCAAAATACTAAACCTTTCATTTGTTTATTATTTTGTACAGGGTGAAGACGACGCTGACATTGATAAAGGATTCAGACTCACATTGGCTTCCCAGGGATCATCAGCGAAAGGAACGAGCCAATCTGAAATTTCGATCTTTTGATGACACACAGACTTGAAAAGTACTTTATTGTATATAGATTGAGATTGAGTCAACAGAATAATATTGGTCATTTGCCTACACAAGCCAAATACGCCATATTCCAGATATCTAAGTTCCACCATTTTGCAGGTAAGCACCACAAGAGGGCGCCCCAGATTTGGCAAAGTGAAAGCTACAATTCTTCATCATGGCTGCTGATTGTTTGGCTTTGCATGAAACTGTGAACAAATTGTTCAGAAGTGGTTAAATGAGCAATACAGTACATGAATATCAGGTGAGAACTAGATGTCACATGGAGACATGATTCAGTTAGTCTTAAGAAGCATGCAACAAGTAGGCAACAGGATGTATTTCAGTCAGTTATTTTACAATGCCATTCACAATAATGTTGTCAAACTTAGCATTCTAAAAATGCTACGAAATGGTTATGTAGAATGAATAACATTTATTTATCTACTGTCAAAAATATTTTGATCTTTCACCAAAGTGTTACCCTCGAAACATGATATGCAGTGAATGATGATTGTATTGTTCACTAGACTAACAGTGAGAGGTGTAACTTTACCAGGACACTATGTCTTTGTATGTAAATTTAGCTCTCCCTGCATCTTCTTACAACATCCTCACTTAGTCTCCAGGGACCAGGGTAAAACAGGAATTAAGTACAGCTTCTTCACAGTAGACAATGGTGTTCTCATGCTTATCAAATTGTAAAGCAGTGACTTTCATAGTAGCTTTAACCAGTCAGAATGTACCACTCCATTCCAAGGTGAAAATGGGATATCACTGAAGGTTCCTTATTTTACCCAAACGGTGACTAATTAAATTATTCTACATATCTCATCATAACAACTTAATGCAGTCAAGGATATTTCTGCCTTTAGTACAGTTGTATTGATTACTGTTATGAAATTACTCTTAGAAAATAGGGTTGACATTTATATTTGTACTTGGAATATATTGAACAAAGTCTAGTAAGAATTATAGTAGTCTTTATTTGGAGTGGTACATTATAATTGTTTAAAGCTACTATGAAAGTTAATTTGTGTCATTTATTTTGAAATTGTTTCAAAATTATACTCAATAAATAAATTTTCTAATAAAGAATCATTTGTTGTGTAGCAAAAAAAAAGTTCTTAACACTTACATTTATTTTGAAATTGTTTCAAATTTATAGTCAATAAAAAAATGTTCTAATAAAGAATTATTTGCAATTCTTTTTTCCAACTCCAACTCCAACTCCTATTCCTATTCCAACTCCGACTTGCCAGTCTAGGAATTGAACTCAGGACTCTGTCTTGCCAGTCCACAATCTTACCCACTACTCTGTCGGGTCCCCCCCTTTTACATATGTGTATTTATCACTTTTATCTTTTACAATCACCAAGTGAATGAAAAAAAAAATTTCTTTTTTCCAACTCAGACTTGCCAGTCTAGGAATTGAACTCAGGACTCTGTCTTGCCAGTCCACAATCTTACCCACTACTCTGTCGGGTTCCCCCCTTTTATACATGTGTTTTTATCACTTTTATCTTTTACAATCACCAAATGAATGAAAAAAAATTTCTATACCATAACAGGAAGCAATAAAAAAATATTTTCATTTTTTCCCCCATAAGAAAAAATTGTTTTATTTCAGTGTGACTAAAGCAGATACTACACTACAGAATTTGCCAAGTAATTTGAAAAAATAGAGAGTACATAACTACTTGTCAAAATTAGCATGTGAAAAAATCTTTTGATACTGATCATAAAAATAAAATGGGAGAGTTGAGAGCAAATAAATATTACCCCCTCTGATAGAAAAATGATTGGACATTGCAAGTGAAATATTTTCATACCCTATTACATAGATATCAAATATTGTATTTCAATTTGTTTTCAATTCTAGTGTATGTCACTCACAAAATATTCTATTTTCTCAATATTGCATCGTAGGATGGTAACTTGATACACAAATTAGTTGAAAATCAGTCTGTTTGTTTCATAGAATGAAAAAAACTTTCCAAATGAGACAAATTCCCCTGCAAATAGCTGCTTAGATTGTGTGTCATTCAGGATTATTCAAATATGCGGCATTTGCATGTGAAAAACCCAGATATAGGGAATGTTTATATTTTGGTGATTACTTGCCAGTGAGTCATCACAAGTTCTCCACCTCCAAACATACAGTCAGTCATACGCAAAATAGGGTCCCAGTCGCCGTCAGTTGTATGTTTAATAAACTGAATTTGTCCTACCTGTGGATGATGGACTGGGATGATGGACCACATGACACATGAGTATAATTACGATGTATTTGGGAAGTAGTTCTTGCTGTGTTCACTATTAATGAAAGTATAGCACAAAACACTACATACAAAAGTACAAATGCAACAAATAGTCACACTAATTTTATCACATCATAAAGTTCTCCTATACATATTAATATATGGGTGTATTCAAGATACCTAACGTATGCAAAAGGCTAACCAAATGGACTTTTGGTTGTATCTGAAACTGGTTGTCCCATGAAATACTAAAATGGTGGTGCATTAGAATCACATTTTTTTCTTGTAATGCTAGAGATTTTGGCATTTTTGTTGACAAGGACGAGTCAGCTAATTGGAACATAACATTGCATTTTTGTCAGGACACGAGGAAGCCTCGAAAAGCTGTCTATTTACAACTAGATGAACTATTGTTTCCTTTGACCTATGACCTAGCTTCAAATTTTGGGTCGACTTACACGATGTCAAATAATTAATTTTACAAGTATACATTTCTGCTTATATGGTTTTGTGGTGGTTGAAAGTAGACAATAATGTACGTGAAGTTTCTCAATTAAATGGGTTGAAAAAATGACATGAGTACTTCACTAAAAGTTGCATTCACTGATGAAATGAAATGATTTTATGCAGACATACCAGCCATATTGATTTTCGTATGGCGAATCATATCCTGAGTATGTACTTCACCATTAGCTTACATTTTTTTTGAAACATGGGAACCATTAGTTGTTTCATAGGAAATGCTACCTAATGGACTGCTAATTGGATGTATCTTGCACACGCCCTTTATATTGCAAATCTAACTGTACTGACATGGAGCCTGAAGGAATGATATTACCAACGTTCAATTCTGCCTTTCTGATTAATGTTATTCCTATGGACTTACTAGTATGTACACACACACACTGAGATTCATAAAAGTGTATTATTACATTTGCATTCATGTGATTTCATGTGAATGAAACACTCACACTAACTTGTGTACAGGTATGTAATGTTTGCAGTATTCCACTGCAATGCAAATACCAATACATGTAGTAGGAGTGAACACTATGGCAAGTTAATCACAGCGGCAATAATCGAGTACAAAAATGGCTGTTTTGTACTCACTTACTGCACACATATACAGATTAGGGTAGCTGTACTTAAATCTGTGTTTCTCATCACCTATATTTCTTCAATGATGCCCTCTATGGCAAGATTAGGAAATCTTGCGTTACTGATTGTATCATGATGGCGACCACATGAGTGAACTGAGTTATAATTTATTGCTGTAATTGGGGAAATTTAATAAAACAAAAGGCTCAAAGTTTCCTTCTGACTTTAAATTACCATTTCTGAGTCATATGTTAAAGTGCAACTGTGAAATTAAAATATTACCATTATGTATATTAATATATCTGACTGACTGACTGACTGACTGATTGATACACAAACTGACTGGCCAACTACTGATTGACTGACTGATTGATTGAGTAACTGACTGACAGACCCATTATTTTTAAGGTATTACGATGAGAAACACAGAATTATTTACAGGCACCCTAAGTAAGTACAAATTATCTACTTTGGATCTGGCTTTAAACCATCTTTTAAATGTTCATAGCTTTATGGTTTTTGTTTATGTCATTATGTACTTTTCATCATTCTGGAGAAAAATTACCATCATTCTCTCTTAAATTGAAAGGGGGAATACTCCAATACATTAGTATATTGAGGTTATGTTAGTGTCGTAAAAAACCCTCACAGAATTTCACTTTTGTATGCATGCTTATCAAAATCATGCAGTCTGAAGTTTTTAGAAATTTAATTAATAGTCCTGTAATTTTATTAACTGGCAGTTTGTAGCATCATTGTTTTGTTTTGTAATATAGTAAATTTAGATTTAGTTAAGTTTCATAAAATGTCCTGGGATTGCATGAAACATACATTACAGGCAGTGTGTTGCATTGTTGTTGTGTGTTATAATGTACTATACTGGTAAGGGACAGTCTTGGAATGTCACCTAGGCTCAGGACATGAAATTCTTTGTTATTGGAAGGGGTTTGGTTCGTTTCAATCGCTGAACTTCATTTTTGCACAATATTAACATTTCACTGTGGTTTCCATTTTGTATTAAATCAATAACTTGGACAAAGATCAATAAATATGGACAAAAATGACACAATAAAACATCCATCGCAAATCCCAACATTGCACTTGTGGAGTTTGGTTAAGGGGGAGAGGGGTCTTGACCTAAATGAAACAATTTCACTTGCTGAGCTTAAGTGACATTTTAAGAGTCCCTAAATCATTCATTTGAGTTTGTCACTGATCACTGATCACTTTTGTAGGTTACCATGGCATCCACTTTGTGTATTGTTGTGGTAAATGATCTCAGTTTAACTTCTTGGGCCTGTGGTATGAGTTGGGCACCGGATTCTGTCCACTTTTCAGGTACATCGGCATCTTTGTCTGTGTAGATCAGCAAATCAAACACAGCTACAAGAAAAACAATCAAATTTGAATCACAATGATGAAATGATACAAGGGATTGATTTATAATCACAACCAAGTGACACGCCAGTTGCTCTTCAGGAAACATCAGTGTTTGTTATCTATAGCAACACAACATCATCGGTCAAAGGTTCGAATATGTAATCTTTGAGTGGAAGTTTTGTTTCCTTGCTCTGCAATCAGATTTTGTGTAACAATGTTAATTCCGAACTCTGAGCATAAATAAATTACTGCATACAATTCAATGACATACTATACTTGTCAATTTGTCATATGACAGCAGGAGGGCATTGACTACTACTGATATATCCATCCTCTCATATCGGTAGTATACAATGCCCTCCTGTGGTCACGGAATAATGATCACAGTATAACTTACTCGCTCCTTCCAAAAGTGGTAAAAATGTAACAGATGCTGTGATTTGTCTGATAACTGACTTGATTCCTTTGTTGATTTCTTCCTCCACCACTTTTCGAGGTTTGCTGGAATGAGATGAATATATCGTATGAAGAATATGTAAATTCTATTTGTGAATGTGCTACTCATGTAACACATGAAATAACACATTGTTTTCAGACAGGCTGCAGTGATTGGCTTAGATTGTATCACATGGTATGAAGCAGTGACTCAAAGTGACCTCAATTTGCATGTTTGGAAAAACAATGTCATTCCTTCAGCCTTCTGAACAGAAGATGCAAGTTCAACTGTCTTTCAAATTTGTCTTCTGAATGTGTAGCACTTGATTTATCATTACAGAATTAACAAAACACATGTTGGGCAATGATAGTAATGATCATATTACATATAAACTTCGTGTTCTAAGCTTGGATCTGCTTCCACTTTCTTACACTACAGAAGGGAATTGATTGATGTCAAGTTTATTATAAATAGTTTGAATTGTAAATATGATGTCAACGTAGATAATTATATTTCTTTTAGGTATAATGACATCCTAACAACGAAAGTACCTTATTTTAAAACTGATATTCTACTTTAAACAGAATTCATTCTATTTTAAACTCTTTGTCATTTGATATTTCACTTGTCATTATAAACAAGCATTTGAAGAATTTAAATACTCAGATTGCAAATCAGTACCATGAGCTACTCATGAACAAGTTTGATCATGAAAATCCCTGTACATGCAGGTGTCAGTCCGTCATTGTACAAAATGTTGTTGAATGTAATTTTATCTTTGTTTCCATTTATTGTGCACTATAACTGTAGTCTTTTTTTTCTATGTATATTTGTTTTGGGTCCACATTTATAGGTGTTCATCACCTGTGTGGACTGCCTGACTTTTGTCAAAGTTAAATAAATAACAAAATGAAATAAAAAACATGTTCACCTACACGATTACATTCCCATACACGTATGCATTCTAACGTACAGCTATTAAACAGTTAGACTCTCTCACAGTCCTCGAAGCTTCGCATAAATAGCTAAAACTTGGGTTGTTTTGTGTATATCTACTGCATAATTGTACTCATATACTAGTATCCCTGTATCCCTAGCCCTGTACTGTGCGCCCTCATCGATCACATAGAGCTAACAGTTGTAGGAGCTTCACATAACACATCAACAAAATGTTAGCTCTATGTGATCGATGAGGGAAGCTGGACATGAATTTCTCAACTGGCACAATTTTGGAGGCAATGTAGAAATACCGAGGTCGATGTTGATGTAGAAATAAGTAGCACGATATTTTATATGATTGCGCCAAAAGATAGTACACGAGTTCAACTCTCTTCATGACACTGAAGAATGCACATCGAAAGTCTGTTGTGGTATTGACACATACTCAGGGTTCTCCACAATTTTGAAAAATAAAGGGGTACTCTAATTTGCATATTTATTTGCATATCATTAGCATATTTCCAGATCATAATATTAGGAAGTGAAAAAAGTTTCCAAAATCAAAACTCCTATTTTATTCATTCAGCAAACTAAAATGCACTGAAATGTGTTGAGATCACCAATTTCCAAACTTTTAACATAATTGACAATGTAAAAATTTCAGGAAGGAGTTTGACAGTTACACAGACGATGTTACACATACAGTAATGTTGGCAAGTATGTTTTACACACACACAACACATGGCATTGTTGATGTACATGTATTGAGTTTTGAGTTGTTGGTTTCACCTTGTAAATGTGCATGTCATTCATAAAAAATTAATTGAAAACAATCCATTTGGCATTTCCCTTTATTTCTCTAAAATTTGATATAGTTTTAATTTTCATGAATGGAAAATCATTTTTCATCAAAATTTGCCAGAAATACATACATTTTTAATGTGACGAATTTGGGCTAAGTATAACTGAATACGTTCAGTGCAAATGTACAGTAACAAACATGGCTGCCACATCGGAGCTACCTCTTGGTACTACGATCGTGATTCACATCCAAACGTGATCATTTAGGACATTACTTTTACCATGGAACCATACCGGAGTAGTTATTTCTAAAGAACATGTATAAATATTAGATTTTTGTTCGTATTTATCGATACAGTGCGAAAATTGCCGTGACATCGTACATCGTATGCGCACTGTGTATTACGTATAGGCAACATATGTGTTTCTCCATCTTGAACGCCGCACAGGGTTGTGGGATTGCTCTCGCAATGTGCACCGGGAAATTTGAAGACAACTGTTGATTGAAGACAACTGTTGACAACAATTGACATGTTCATTTCACTTAGACAAAATGTAGCACGACACTGTACTCATTCTATCTTGCTAGTGTAGCATGTGCACTTTCTTATTGGTTTCTGTGTGTTTGTATCAAACAGAAAAGCTGCACAGATTGAGAAATTTGCTGTAGCACAGACTGATACCTGGCTGAATGTGACTCCGATGACATGATGAATCTGACTCAACCTAGAAATTCCAGTCCTGTGGGGGGTTGGTGACGTATCGTACAATCTATAGGCAAGCCTGAAATTGGGATTTGGTTCTCATATTTCCCCTACCAAGCCTGACATTTTCCTATAAATCTTTTGCTCTAATGGGCGGAGTGACACAACATATCTTAGTCTATAGGCGAGCCTGAATAGGGATTTAGCTCTCGCATTTCCCCTGCCAAGCCTGACATTTTGCTATAAATCGTTTGCTTTAATGAATTGAAGCTATGGCCAGAAACACAGGTGAAAATTCTTATTGTGTTTTTAATTCTACTCACTGTAAGATAACATCAACAGTATCACCACATGATTAGAACAAACTTGCAATGTCAACGAGTATGATATAAACATGATTACCATATTCTCAACGTCACTGTGAGGAAATTATATCTAATTTTAGGTTTGAATACAGGGCTTGAAATTTAACAGTAGTCCCATGTCCACAGACTACAAATTTTTGTCCTTGGGCTACTATAATTTGCAGCTCGTAGCGAACTCTGGCTACCACTGACTATGCAATGATTTAAAGGATGGAAGATTAATAAGTATATACTTGAATTAACTTTACAAATTATAGCTTACCTTTATATGTGTCATGTAGACACAGATAAAACAGCAACTTGCTGAAAGGCAGTTTTATTCCATTTTTGTACTTCTCCAAAGAAAATGGATCATGGACCTGTTGGTAATCTTTGTATAGCAGAACATAATTTTCACTGACATCAATGTGTTGATTTTGTCTGTGGTGTTCTTTCACAGCACTTGTGAGTAAGACTTGTGCACTGGCTAGTAAGATAAAATTAAATTAACATGGGAAGTTTCTGTGGAATTGACAGGCATCTGGAGAACTATGTTATTCATGATAAATGACAGACAGAGATGAACTGAAAATACTCCCATGTACCAACATATCATTGCTCAGTCAATATCTTTAGCAAGTTTCATCAAATTTGGTACACTCTTTCTTGGTATAGGTGCTAACTTCCAAAGTTCATTAAATATGCAAATTAGCCATGTATTAACTCGACATAAGTTGATGACTTTTAGTGTTTTTATACCTTTGTATGATCTGTAGATGTAGCAAGTTTCATTGAATTTGGTGCAGCCATTCTGCATGTCTAGCCACATTTATAAAATCATTAATTATGTAAATTCACATTAGTTATGCAAGCCACTCCCACCAAAAACTAAGCAGCGCTAAGCTACAGCCTGACAATGCCACATAGTAAATTGCAGAACATTTCCTTCAATAGTTTTGGAGATATCGTGGAATAAAATTTCTGCACAGACACACTATCACACACACAGTCAGACATCACTACGGCATACGAGAGCTAAAAATGAACATTACAAACCTGTAGTGGGTACTTCAGTGACTACAGTAAATCCTGTGTGGCAGGATCGTGATCTGGTGAGCTTTCCAGCTCTTAGAACAACAAATCCAACACTCACCTGCAACAACATTAACAAAAAATGACATGTAAGTTGCTAGTTTATGTTTTGTATCAGACAAACTTGGTGTAAACAACAAAAGTGAACTATATAAATGTTACATGTGATATAAATGACAGCCTGAATAACCAGTAAAATTGTCCAAACAAAATATATACTGCACCAGTGTTCTGCAAAGAGTCAATTATCAGTGAAATCATGTTAAGATACTTTTTTCATAGGCGCAACCAATAACAGTTAACTTTTGTTCAAGTAGATGTTGTGAACAAACAATTAAATTGATACAGACTATTTATTTTAGTTAATGGGAAAGTAGCATTAAGGCCAGAAAAAAACAAGCGACCAATCGGTCAGAATAGCTCCGCTGTTTTTTTTTAATTTAATTTTTTATTTTGGTGACATGTAGAAGTGGTTCAGTTCTTCAGCTCTTCACTATGCAGTTTTGTTTTAGCGATGCAATAAAGTGGTTAGTGGTTTCATATGAAGTGTCACTATAAAACACATTTTACACAGAAGTTGGTAATGTATTGTACCATAGTCACCATTTTATAACAAAAATCTACTGTTATGAAAAATTGCACAAAATCTCTGAAAAAAATGACTGGGAAATGCACACAAGAAAAAGAAAAAAAAGAGGATTTTGAGGTTGGCTATAAATAATTCCAGTGTCTTACAGCTTTAACCCTGGAAAATTTTAATGATGAATGAAATAAACTAGGGATCTAAAATAATTTTGAGGCAATTTGAATTTCAATTTTCTAACAAATTTACCAAGTCAACAACATTCAACTTGTAATAGTTGTAGTAGATATATATAGGGAAGAAATGTATTAATCGCCATCTTAGTTTCCGTACGGCGACAATCCCAAGTACCCGAAAGAGAGTCATTCTCAGCCAATTCAGGGTTAGACACTGGAGTAAAAAAGTCACTATCCCACAGGACTAGTAAAATTGATAACGTAGTAGTCCTGCAAAAAGTTTGGTGGTCCTATCTTTAAGTGCTTTCACTTGTTCACTTAATAGGCTCTACTTCTAATTCACTTTTCCAAACCCCATATTTATTTCAAACCCTGTGTTGTAATTGAACTGTCTATTTCTTTGTAGTTGTTTGTGCATCATCAACTCCTTACTGTAATTTTATTCTCTTTTTTATGTTTTGGAGCTTCTTCTCTTTTTTTGTTGCTTTCTGTGAGTAGTTTGTCTTAATACACCCATAAAAATATCATGGCAATCAATACATCAATGTTTGACTTTTAAGTTGTTCACACACACACACACACACACACACACACTTTGCGATGCCTACATGTGCTAATAATGACTTAATTCATGTTAAAATTCAGTCATGACTGAGAACCAATTGGTAGAAGATTACAGGGTTTGCTTGTCATTACCCTCTGCATACACCCTCTATGAAATAAAATAAGATGTCATAGTTTATTTTATAAGAGGTGATGTAACCAACACTTGATTTCTCTACCTGACATGAAAATGGCTTTCAAACATTAGCAAATAAAATCGCAATCTACATGGTCTATAATACTTTATACTGGTACCACTTACTAGCTGTTGTTGTTCTCAGAGGTAAAGGTGGTGTTTGACTGGTGACATCCCCAAAATATACTACATAATTAGCTGGGAATGAACCCATTTCTCCTTTTTCTCCTTTAATTTTACCAGTCAGCCAACCTCTTGGTTCTTGAGGGGTACCATGGAATCTCTATGGTAACCCCTGTACTTCAACAATTTGTCCTACAGACAATCTTAGATCTCCGGTTCGAAGTCCGACGTGAAAATTGTGAATGACTTTGTAAAAAATACATTCTGTTAAGAGAAATACTACATGGTTATAAAACTTGTATTTTTTGGAGGTAACACAGATTTACACCCCTTATGTAGTTTAATATCGACACCAAACATAATTAAGTCTTTTTTTTGAACAGTAGTTTTCAAGTCAAAATACACTAATGGAATATTAATTGTACTATTTTCAAGGGAAATTTATGACAAAGGGGAGAGGGTTCAGGGGGCCAAAAAAGAGGGGGGGGGGGGGGGGCTTTAAATTTTTGCAGGTGCGTGTGCTTCCATACCACATAAGAGAAATCCAAATAACAATGATTGAACATAGAAATGGATTGTTGACAGTGACTCTTTAGACTCTAGATATTAAGTAGTGAGAATATCATTTCATGTCATTAAAAATATGACAATATCCCACTATATGTGTACGGGGGGGGGGGGGGGGGGGGGGAATACTCCCATGGAAAGGGTATATACCGTTCTACGTATGTATCGCAGTTTTGACACACCCCCCCTTTTTTTTGACTCGTGTAGACTTTTGCATTATGTAGAGGTTTGACCCATCTCTATTAATGCTTGTACGACTTTTTGAGCCCATATTTTGAACAAGGTAGTTTCAAGGGGTTGTTTTCAGTCATCTTTATCAGAAGTGGGTGCCCTTCCTGGCCCTGGGCAGCCAATGAGCAAGCGACGACTAAAGCATGTATGTGTTACATGAAAGTGTATCAAAAGTGTTCAAAAATCATTACAGTTGACCCCCTTTTCGTAAGTTAGAGGGTTTGATGTTCAAGGTCAAAGGTCATATCTGCCTGCTTCCAATGTCTGCTGTCTGTGTCTACATGTCTGCCTGCGTCAACATAGTCTTTTCTGGCTAGTACAATGTAGACTTTTGACCCCTAATTTTTGAATTTTTGTAGAGTTTGTCGTTGTAATTTTTGGTCACCAGGGTGCATATGTACCCATTACCCACCCGAGTACCCCGCCCCACCGGTGTGTACATTTGGTAACACTAATTTTCCAATTACAAAATCGTGAAATCACATGGAATAAGTGCCATGGGCTTTCAATGAGGGTGGACGTTGTACGGGTCTATTTCAAAACAAAGGGACTATTGTCAGAATTGAGTCCCGAGTTACTCCTTCCTATGCATTTCTAACAAAGATGTATGCTCTTTTTCCAACAAGCAAGTACTGTTTTACTTACCTTCTCCTTTTTCTGTTGCCGTGTGATGAATCACGCGGTACGTTGTGCCAGCACGACGATGAAAACATGTAATTTCCAAAATGGCGGGTGGTGACGTCACAAACTATCGCGATGTCTCATGTATCACGAGATTTCGTCTAAGTTTTGAAACTGCAGTCGTCTTTGGATATTTAGTTTGATTGAAACAACTTTAGCTTTTCCGAGAAAACTAATCAAAAACTGTGATTGAAAAAAATCGATGTGCAAAGATTGAGATTAGAGTTACAAATCTGTAGAGAAAGAAAAGTTGGTTTTAACTTTTTTGTAGCAACTTTGTTGATCATACACCATGATGTACTTTGAGTGTACCATTAATTTATTCACGAATATTAATCATGCATTTATACACGTGTATTACCATTAGTCGTATCAGTAGATGTTTAATAGGGGCGCTATGAGGGGGTCTATGAACTATCATGGCTTATCAGAAACAATACCAAGTAAACACATCAGTTCAGTTTCATTTTTTATTGGAAAACTTTCATAAAACATGACAGTATTTCAATCAAATACATAACATATCAGATTGAAGTACATTTGAAACACATTCTCAAATGACCTCCCTATTTTGATTCATAGAATGGTCAAACACCAAATATGGAATGTGATTTTCCAAATATGGATTTCATCCCAACCTTGGCATACTGCCACAAAAAATACTAGGATATGATTGGGCAATGTGGACAGGGAGGCCATCTTGAAAATGTAATATGTATGAGAAATATACATACTGGAACAGGGGTAATAATAGGATTCAATAGTTTACAAAATGTGTATATTAAAACAACAGCTTGGTCTAAAATGCTAGGCAAACAGTTTCAACATTACAAACACAAATAAAGGAAGCAATGTAATGCATGTGAAAGTGACTAGAAAGTTGTGTCTCCAAAGGGGAGTTAAGTATTTTGCCATTCGGACTGTTAAAATAACAATGCCCAAAAGGAGAATTGCAACCATGCATGGTGCTAGATCTCTCTTTTAAAAACATTTACATTTTAGTAAACAACACCCTCTTGTGGAATTTAAAAAAAAAAAAAATTTGCATGTATATCTGAAATGCTTGATTTAGTTTCAAAAGCTCAATAGTTGACTGCTTACAGCATATACAACACTTGCCAACAACTATTAAACAAAAAGAGGGTATTATCTACAAAATTAATCACAAGAGGGCGCCATTTACTTCATAGCTTTGTGGGATATCAACTCAGTTGATTCATAGTATTTCACAAGGGGAGTGCAGGTTGTATTAAATTAGCTTTGAACCAGAAACATGTTATAGCTTTGACCCCTATATAACAATGGAAGTTTCCACAATGCAGAAAAGAAAAACATAAATTGCATATCAAAGTTCAAGCAGTCTAAAAATATTGCTTGCATATTAAAACATTACAATATAAAAAGCTGCGATTAAAGATTACATTGTAAAAAACTGAATTTTTGCATTTGAAGTGTACAAAGCATATATATTTACTATTTACAGCAGAACATGTCTTCAAATAATATTTCTTATGTAACCTTTATGAAAACGCAAAACACTGGACACAAAAACAAGACTCTCAAGAAGATAACATTTCAACAGCAAAAATAAAACAATACTAAATCTTTAAACCCCCCTCTCCACCCTTCTCCTTCACCCCCCCCCCCATATTTATTGTACATAGTGTTACCTAATATTTGTAGAATATAACAAAGAGGCAATGTCTGTCTAGCAATGTCATCGTTACTATGACTACAAGTTATTTTTGTTGTTTCAACCTTAAATCTGGCACCTTCCGTTTTCTATTTATTATATTATTACATATGCAGTTTACTCACATCTGTATGTAGTGTACAAATAACAGTTTCAAATTCTTACATTAAATGTATGCATATACACAAATGACAAAAGTATGCAAATTAGTACACAATTATGCACATGACAACAGATCAGAAGTATGCAAATTAGTGCACAATTATGCAAATTACAACAATCAGAAGTATGCAAATTAGTGCACAATTATGCACATGAAAACAGCTCTAAAGTATGCAAATTAGTGCTTCATCACTGTATATGCTACATCACTGTTATTAAGTGTTAGTTACATCACTGTACATGCCAATGTATTACATTGAAGCATGTGAATATGAGCTGATGTTTGATGGGTGAGATAAACTTCGCTAAGCATTTGTAATAATTTGTTGAAGAAACCACAGGAAAAAATTATTTCCAAGTAACTAATGCTATTCCATTGTATACATTTTGTACTTGATTGTAATTTTATATTATAATAGTTTGTTGTAGATAACAGGAAACATAACAGCTGATCAATATGGCTGTATAGAGATTTACAGTTGCTGTAGTTAAAATAAATGTTATGACATTAACACTGTCATGTAGAAACCTATGACAATGCTAACAGCATAAACATAGAGAAATAAGTGTGGTATAACTACACACTCTGCACCAATAAACACTGAAGTTAACCAACTAGCATATCAACCAGCATTAACAATGGTTAACCAGTATAAACTTGCATAAACACAGAAGCTGACTAGCATAAACTACTAGCATGGTATAACATAACCACTGAAATTGATGAACAGAAACTCTGAAATTGACTAGCATAGTTTAACCTGCATTACTTAACATAAAAACTAATGTCTACAGGATAAACACTAATGCCAACAAGTTAAACACTATTCAGGGCTCCAAATTAAAAAAAATTTTCTTTGAGTTACCAATTTCAGAAAGTGGTAGCCCATGGATGATAACCAGTAGTCCCATATTCATGAACTGAAAACAGGTTCCTCTATTGGAAATATATGTGTGTGTGTAAATCTTCATTCCTTCAAATCATCACATAATTGGTGGTAACCTAAGTGGGCTACCAGCTGAAAATTATGGTAGCCCCATGACAAGAATTGGTAACCTAGGTGGGCTACCAGCTGAAAATTGGTAGTCTGTGGACATGGGACTACTGTTAATTTCGAGCCCTGCTATTGGTATAATTTATATTGATACAAATTGCCTTTGTGGGTTGCTGAGGTGTACTGATATACTGGGTACATACCAAAGCAAACACTAAATAAAGAGGGTTGACATAAACATTGAAGCCAGTGTGCACAAAACAAAGAATATCTAGAAAGTACTGAGCACTAATTATATTGGCATGGTTACCTTGGTAACAATGTGCTATGGTAATCTTTTAGATTTCAGATTTAGAAATCAACATGTGACACAGTTTTATTCATGATTCTAACCAATGATGCTTGGATGGTACTGAAATAGTATTATAATTCATGTGATTACAGAAAATAAAATGAAGTTACATTTATATGGAAGTGATACAACATTAATAAATGGGTTGTTTTCAGAAAACACAAGAATCAAAATGTTGCCACTCAGAATGCGACAACTTCTCATGTTTTTTTTTTTAAATATCTGCATCAGTGTTCTTTCTCCCCATGGTAATCATGGAAATATATGCAACAAAAGAAAGCAATGCTAGGTAAATAAGTCGTTTTTTGTCTTGTGGCAGATCTCATGAGATCACACGTGAGCCATTGTGTCCATAGCAACCATGAGGGTGGTCAAACTGAAAGTGTCAAACACTTAGCAACACTAATGTTATCAACATCATCACACATGGCCATGACGAAAGCTTGACCACAATCATATTGACAACCATTGTTGCTAGGTATATTTGCATATCTCGCAAGATCTGCAACAAGACATAACTCCCTTATTTCACTGTTGATTTCAACTCGTAGTGGAATCATGGCTGGGGGAGAACTCTGCCTGCTCCCTCCCCTTTTCCTTTTTATCACCCCCCCCCTCCTTTTTACACTGAACACTACTTACACTGTTAACATTACATTATATCATTACACTTGTATGAAAAATAAATTGATCTATAGAAAAATATGCACCATAAAGATTAGAAGCGATTAGCCCAAATTTTACAAAACTTTCTGCTAAAAAGCTAGAAATAATCCCAAATAAAAATCTTTCCTGACAATAGGAAAGGCTGGGAAAAAAGTACTATGCAAATTATCATCAACAGACCATTCTCATTGGTTAAAATGATATATGTCTGTTTATTAGCCAGTAAAAGGATGACTGTCAATAATTTGGACTTTTCAAAAGTTTTGTAGAATTTCTGAATTGTTCACTAGTTTTAGGATGATTTCAATGAGATGAATTATTTTAAAATGTTAGCACAATAACAACAATGGCAGTTATGTTTACTATTCCTTATTTATTTTGAGACATGAAGAATATCAGTTTTATTCAATTTTATATTTTTGAATTTATTTGGTTTTATTTCTAAGATGAATTCATGCTACAAACTCTTGCTGCCCTGTCTTGATTGTTTTGTGACTGATATTTATGGCACAAAACACAAGATGACACTCAAAATATCAATTATGACAGGTAATCATATATAGAACAGTACTTGGGTTCATACACTGGACATTCTTGACATTTTTAGGAGTTTTCAAGAATGTTCATGTTATTTGCATTTATACTATTCCTGTTTTGACTGACAATGACTTTAGCCAAAACATGGGACGTAACCAAAACATGGAACGAGACCAAAAAATGGCGATTCAGTTACAGAATGAGCCATGTCAATGGTCAACCTATGTATATTTCACAACACACAGCCTTGATTTTGTCAAGAAAACAGAATTTTGTGACTGATCAAGTTTGAAAGAGTAATATCTATTTTTCTCCGATTTATTTTGTTTATTCCACAATTTGTTAGCATATGAACCCTTGTGACACATCCACACTCTGACAAATCATAGTGTTACCATTAATCAAATGTCAACATCTGTTTGTAACAGTTACTCCTATTGGTCCCTTTACCAGGTGTTAACTATTGGTTATATGCAAATTACTCATATATATTACAAGCTGGGAATGGTACAAATGGACTTTGAAAGTAGTGTTTTGTGTTACCTTAAATTTGATGAAATAGCAGCAAATAAAACTATAAATGATATGTACCAATATTAAAATACTCATATTTTTCAAACAATGACGATTTTTTTGGTCTTTCTAATAAAATTTGAAATATGTCATAATTTGGATTTTTTCAAATGGGTTTGAAAATAGTTAAAAGCGAAAATGTCTGGAAACTATAAAGGGTTATTTGATCCTCCAATATCAAATTTATAGCTGTGGCTAAACTCAACACAATTGCTTGTTTTGGGTAGGTGAAACTTACAACAACACATATTCTAAGTATCCAAAAGTTGAAAGATTTTATAGTTTGGCCACTGAGGGCAGTGTTCACAAGTAGACATTGAACAAGAAATCATCTTTTCAGCATGTTTCATGACTGAAGTCAATTGTTCCCTCAAATATTTCAAACAGGTTTGTAGGAAATGAGATAATATTTTTCACACAAAGTTTGTTGACTGCTTAACCCTCAAAGTCATTATTCATGTAGAGAGTGTTTTTCACATGACACTTCTCTCTCAATATTGAATAGTGCAAATCATTAGTCATTGCAAACCAGACATGGATCAGTTACTTTCTGACAAATATTTTTAAAACCCTACTACGTTTTTAAATGGGAAACCCGTCCAAATCAGTCAATCTTTTCTTTTAACTCTCAAATGGGAGGACCCTAATTTTTTTTCGATATTAAGTATTTATGATGAAACCAGCCATGTTTGTATTCCCATTTTCCATCATTTTTTTCCAAATTATTATTGACTATTTTGAATCGTTCACAGAGATATTCTATTTAGTTGTTTTCGCAAAAAGTTAACATCAAAGAAAAAAACCCATCAAGTCCTCCTCATTGACATCCTTTCACAAAACTGTGACCTATTAAATGCTTCCGGAAAAATACAGAACAGAATTTTTTTGAAGCATGTCTGACAGAAAGCTACCGAGAGTGCAACTATATACAAAGAATAACTTGGAAGAAGCGTAAGTTTGAAAACAGAGAACATCAAAAATAAATATGATATAATAAAATGTATTTAAGCACCTTACACTAACAATAATCTCTTGTGAGTTTAAAACCTCCATCTGGTCATATGTATTTTGTTATGAATTCTGAAAAAAAAACATGTAATTTAAAAAGTCAAATATTCTCATCGCATCTCTTACAGTAGATTGTGAAAACATTATAGTAATGTTGTTATATAGCCTGCTTTAAGTCCCTGTGCAGAGGCTCTGTTTGATGCAACCATTCAGAAACCAATAACAAACCACATGTTCTACACTACGATAGCGACATTGTAACTTCTTGCTACAATTTGTCTAAATGAAATAGACACAGACACATGTGATATGATGTGATGAGTACCTACGTTTTGATGTCTGCATCCCAGGTCTACATGCTGACATGTTAGTTCATTCCATCTAGGCAAACTATCACAAGAAACTGTATTCATTCAATCTTGCTAAATGAAAGTGTAGCATGTGTAGTTTGTTGGTGGTTTCTGCATGGTTGTATCAAACAGAGCCACTGAATGGTAACTTGACATGGTTTATAGTTGTAACTGAAGTAAATTTACAAACAGTTTTGTTACATGGGCCCCAACCTGTAATAACAATCTTACTATTGGATATCCATGTTGAATCAAATTCTATGTACATTATCACTTTAGGTGTATGACTGTAAAACAACAAATGTTGAAGGCCATTTTGTTATATTGCCCATACTTTGTGTATATTGATAGTTCTACACATTGGTGGTATATGGTGACAAACAGATGATATAAAATTCTCTTTTGTACATACACTTTATCATTCAAAACTTCAGTGTACAATAGCAGAGTAAAGATGTTGTACTGAGTTGTATATATGACAAGTTTGCTGAGCACTAGAAGTGACTTTGATAAAAATGACAAATTTCTGGCATCTAAACACACAATGTCTAAATCAGTCAGAGATACAGTGTACTTCAAAAACAGTACTCACAAAGTACAAGAGATGCAGTGATAGTATATATGACAATGATGTACAGTACCTGCTTAAAAAAGAAAACATATACACTGTATGGATACTGATATTTTACCACCAAAGTGTATGGTATTGTATGTTATGGATAGAGTACAGTGTGGGGAATTGACAGTGTACAGTATGAATGAATACTGTATGGGAGAGAATGTACAACTATGATTGGACAGTGTATGGCTATGCCAGTATGGTTTGGTTGGACACTACAGCTATGGTTGGACACTATGGCTATGATTGGACACTGTATGACTATGGTTGGACACTGCATAGCTAGAGTTGAAAACTGTTTGGCTGGAGTTGAACACTGTGTAGTTAGAGTGGAAAACTGACCAGTTAAGGTTGAACAATGATAGGGATACCATTTAGAAAAATAATGGTCCAAAAATAACATCCATACAGTATTCATCCAGAAACTAAATGTACCTGTCACATGTCTGTCACATGTCTGTCACATGTCTGGCCAGTATTTGTACATACAATATATCTAACATAATCCATACAGTATCCTTACATATATATACATTAACTTTTTTTCGACATGCAGTGTTCAACACAGATGATACAAACTAATACCTTGGACATATTGGGTATATTTCAATAAAGAATACTGATATTATTTTCTGACTTTACGTTGTTCAAAGTTTGGAAAAAGATGATGCTACAACTATGAACTATTATTAGAATGTCTATAAGTCTTCTGTCTCTCTCTCAACATTTCACAAAAATAAAACAGACAAAGGTGAATGATTTCATTCCTGTATCTTTCCAGACAAAGTTAGGATTTAGTGTAAACAACATCGGTTTGAATACCAAGTGGATTACTGAACTAAAATACAGTTTTTCTGTGCAAACTTGTCTCTCAAAAGATATACCACATAAAGGACACTCCTTGTTAAGCAATACTGATTTCTTAGACAATCTGTCTCAATGTGGAGGTAGCTATCACAATATACAATGTCATTTACATGACTTTTTCCCTAGCAAATTCTAACCCCCACTCTAAGGAGAATTGATTCCTATTTCAAATTCCCTAGTAAATGTTGACCCCCTCTAAGGAGAATTGACCCCCTGGTATAAGACTAAACATTAGTTAACAATATTGGTGGTTATATGGGGCAAACTCTTCTGTGTAAGTCCAAACATTTGCTTATTTTGGGCAGATTTCACTGCATGAGTCTGATTTGAATAAAAAATTGGTTATTTGGGACGAGCCTAAATTTGAATTCAGCTTGGACAAGTGAAGACTATAGCTATATAACTGGTACAAACTATTCAAATAAAAACTGTACATTATTCACTTTTCTGCTTCAAAACAATCAACAAAAATATGTGATCCCCCAAAAAACTTGACTATAAACTGACAATTTTTACACTTTCAGTTCTTCCTCTTTCATCCTTCCAATGGTTTTCTTGACTCGCAATGCTGTCAGTCTTGCAGCTGGGGTATGATGCCAGCATTCCTGCATGACTTTGGCCATCGTCCTTAAACACTGTTACAAAATGAATACAAATCATATAGTGGTTATGCACTGTTAGAAAATCAAGAAAAAAATCAACACATTTGCAGGTTTTTTACCTCATTTTCAATTCAAACAAAACATACTCAACCATTGTGCATTGGTTGTTCAGTATTAAGCTCACCAGGGCAATATTTCATTTATGAATTTCACAGAGCTCCAAATCATATTGTTGCTGTTCCTTCGTTTTACTTGTATTTGTACTAAGTGGCCCTTCGTCCAATAAGAGGCAATGACTTAGACTGAGTGAATGATTCATTGTGTGGACACTGCCTTAAGTTGTTTATTGCACAGTGTAGCAAATGATTATCAAGTCAGAACTCACAATGACAAATCTATAAAATAGTGAATTGAAGCACAACTGTACAGTTTATGTTATCATTTTACATGTTTATCGACATGTACAGTCAGTCAGTCAGTCAGTCAGTCAGTCAGACAGACAGGCAGTCAGACAGACAGACAGACAGACAGACAGACAGACAGACAGACAGACGGACAGACAGACGGGCAGACAGTGAGTGAGTCAGACAGACAGACAGACAGACAGACAGACAGACAGACAGACATTAGTGCTATCAAATTGTCACTGAGTAATTACCCATATCTATCAGTGCTCAAATATTTCTATATTGAAACATTTGATTCATCCTAGATAGTTGGTATGTTGCCATGGATACTTACATCATCACTATGCCATCTGTTGGGGATTGCAGGTCGTCTCTTCTCCACATATACTATTCTCCTCACTTCTTCCCAACTTGGGTCATGTGCCAAACTGTCGTAGTAGGGCACTTCTGCTGATTCAGCAATACCTATGATATCAACCCAAAAATCAAACTCTGTTAGTTCAACTTAATATATTATTATACCATTGCACAGAAAACAAACAAAAGTTTGAGATGAAAACCTCAACAAAGTATAGAAAGTACACTTTTTACAGCCAGTTGCAGACAAAGCTGGCACCCATAATGGTAAATGACACGTTAAATGGCTAGTGATATGGTGAAATTACAGTGATATTTGATTTGATGAGTTACAGATTTCATCTTAGTTTGCAAATGCTATGAATTTATGATGTATCAAGATCAGTGAGACTGATCACAAGGTTTCACTTTGAGATAGACACAATAAAGATAACACACAATTATTCTCTATAGGTGTCTGCTCTGTATTTTGTTACATTTGTACTTGTTATCATTAACAAAATAGAGAGTAGATTATAATTGTAAATAGCTTTCCACTATTGTCAACTTGTCACACTTCCTTTGTTTGCATATACACAGTTGGGAGAGTTAGGCTGGCCATTTATCAGAATCTTTTCAAGAAACACAACTTGTTAAAACAAAAGCATTTGACCCATGCCAGTGCGAGGGTGCTAACACAGCTCAGTACAATACTAGTATATACAAGTACACCTACCTCCTGAGACACACCTTCTGGCTATTTCCCACAACACAAGACCAAAACAATACATGTCAGCCATTTTGTATGCTTCAAAGTGGTTGGTATTCAGTGAGTTGTCAACAACTTCTGGTGCCATATACCTCTTAGTTCCAACTCTGGTATTTGGTGCAATATCTATATCATTTGTTTCACTGAGAGAAAAGCAACAAACAAACAAACAAACACTAATTGTTACTCAAAAGAAACAAACTCAAAACAATGTGCAATGGCGGCAGAGATGTAGTTAGTATTCCCAAACTACACAACTAAACGATAAAGTCAGCAAACGAATAGTTTGACAAAGTCTATCAACCTGAACAGAAAGTGTTACTCATACGTAATTAGAACCTTTGATAACAAGAACAGTTTATTAACAGTTTGACAAAGTTTGTCAAACTGAACAGACAAAGTGTTACTCATATGTAAACAGAACACTTGATTTGTGCAACAATACTAGGATGAATGTAAGCATACCTATTGTATCTGACAGCAAGTCCCATATCTGCTATGACACACGTGCCATTCTTTTTAACCAATATATTTTTACTTTTTAGATCCCTATGTGCTATCGCTGGTTTTCCTTGCATGCCAAATATTTCTGTGTGTAGATGTGACAATCCACTGGATGCTGTGTAAGCCAATCTGATCATTGATACTGTATCCAATGTAGTGCTTCGCAGGTAGTCGTAAAGTGAGCCGTTCTCATGGTAGTCTGTGATAAGGAGAAGCTGTGTCCATGACCCTGTACCTCTGATGTCAGCTGCTATAAAACCTACAGACATAAAAAAAAAAGTGAATTGTTTAGGTCTGGGAAATAGATCTGTTGCTGGTTCAAAGATGCTTCACACATCTCACCATGCAACACCACATATTGTGTATGTATAGAGAGTTTTTGTACGCTATTCAGGAGGATGTTTGTCACCTGACTGTAGCCTGGATTTCAACCCATCAATGTCATTCTTACTGTAGTCTTTGACAATCAAAGAGATCAACATGTCTTTTGTTATTTCAAATGTAATAAAGACAAAACAAGCCTAAATGTACCAACCTACATGACTTCGACTCACACACAGTGCATCTTAGAACTGCAAAACTGACTACTCTCATAACCTTATGATAGTTTTGGTAACAAGTAATGACACAAACAGATGTGTAAGACATTTTTGGCACACTGAGCATACTAACATTACATATAATCCATCTCATATATGTAGATATCTCCATAGCAACTATTGCACAACTACCTAAAATGTCAATGTCTCCATAGTAACTATTGTGTTCTCCACCACCTACCCAATATAGTCATCTGCCTTATATTTGTAAATATCTCCATAACAACTGTGTTCTTCATCACCTACCATATATGGCATGAAGCCATAGCAACTATTGTACTTTCCATCAGCTGCCTAATAGATGCAAATATCTCCATAGCAACCATTGTGTTCTCCATCACCTACCATATATAGCATGTAACCATAGCAACCATTGTGTTCTCCATCACTTACCTAAAATATGGTCATGTCTCATGAGGACAGTTTGATAAATTTCTGTTTCTCTGAACCAGCTGGCTTCCTCTGTTGTAAAGAATACTTTGACGGCAACATATTCTCCTCTCCACCTAGCTTTCCATACTTCACCATACCTTCCCTTCCCTATACTTGCAATCATTTGAATCTGTTTGGCAATTGTTCTTTGGACCTGTAAAATAAATGTTATCATCATCATCATCATCATCACAGATCTTGGTATTAAAGTGGCCATATGGATGAGGATTGGGTACTTATTTTGGATTTTTAATTTATAAGTTTTATCATTATCATGGCTTCCTACTTGAAAAATCAATGTGAAGCAACATTGACAAAGTCTGTGTTTGTAACTCAATAATTTCAAAAAACTCACAACTGTGTAAAAAATTTGTTATTGTATGCACAATGACAATTTTTTTACATATTCTTTAATCTTCTGCAAACAAACAATGACTTGGCATACCCCAAGTAAGGACTATCATTAGTTATACTTTCCTGTAATGTCAATCAACCAACCCCCCCCCCCCCCACTACCCCTAAATAAAGACTGCTGTTAGTTGAACTTACCAGTAGAGGCAATCAACCCCACCCTCACCCCCACCCTCACCCTCACCCCCTAATAAAGACTACTATTAGTTGAACTTACCAGTAGAGGCAATCAACCCCACCCTCACCCCCACCACCACCCCTAATAAAGACTACTATTAGTTAAACTTACCAGTAGTGGTAACCCTGAACCACTTCCTGAACTTTGATCTATCAAGTCTTTCAAAGTCTCACCAGGTGCAATATAATTTTCTTCGTTTTCTGTAACTTCCAAATCAAAACGACGTCTGTCTTCCCTTCTTTTGTACCTTTGAGAAGAAATGAAGTACAGAATTTGACAACATTGTTACAGAATTTGACAACTGTAGTACAGTTTTATAAGCCAGAATTAATATATTCATGGTTACACAATGAATATTCATGAGATGAAATTCCATATTTCTTGCTCTACTTGGTTTGTGTATGGTATAATCATATTTGATATCCTTCACTTTTAAATCAAAGGGAAAAAAGAGAATTTGTGATAAAATATTAGTTCTAAAGATCTCTTACCTTAAATAGACAAAAGCACATGTGATAATAAGTATAACGAGGCACACGGTTACAGATATTAATAAAGCTATCTCGTGAATACTTTCTTGGAGATAATCTGGCTCTGAGCTTCCTCCTTTGAAAAGATAAAATAGATAATGAAAATAAATGAATGAATCACAAACATCAAACAAAGAAATCCACACACTATTACTGTAGATAATCCACTGGTGAGATGTACAAGCTGGCCAAATCCTTATGTTTAGTTTCAATTGTCTTCCTTTCAATGTACATAAACCATGACTTGTACTTCATCATTCAGCATGTACATTTTTAACTGTTTGTCTGTCAGCTTCACTCTGTATTTCGATCTACACTCCTGTTTTGTAGCTTTCCTTTTCATCTAGTATCTTTTTAAAGCATTTGAATTAAATTTTATCTATTTTTATCATTTTTGCATGATTCCCGAGAAACTCAAACATAGAGAAGGTGGTATTGTACATTGGGCAAAACTGAAAATCATATCATATGACAGAGAGAACAAATTCAGTAAAAACAAAAGAATTGCATTACAACTTATGAGGGCGCTATTCAAAAATACCCCTTACCTGGTGGTACTGTAGTAACTACTGGAGGAAGTGTAGGATTCAAATCTCGGTTACAGTAATCGCCGTCATCAATTTTACAACATTCAATTACTGTGGCGACTTGATGATTTTTAGCTTTACACTGCATATCAGCCCCTTCCTCTGGAGGTGTGCAGCCATACGACCTTTACAAATAAAAATAAACACAGCTGGATTGTCAGATCTTTATTTCTTCACTACCTTTCACTCTTCCCTTCAATTATTTGTATAAAACTTTTGATTCTACATTGTAACACTTTTCCCAACCAATTATTTTCAACATATTTTCAAAATAATTTTGTAAGATTTTTACTTCTTCACTATAAGCACTTTCTCTTTCCAATTATTTGGTACAAATATTGTAAGGTCTTCTCACGTCACTTGCAGCCACATTGGATTCTAAAATGACTAAATTTTGATATCATTTTGTCCTCTATTTAAACAGTTTGTATGGTAACCCCACTGGCCTGATTTTTGTCTTGGTTTTAACTGAGAATAAGTTGAAGTTTTCTTTCACACAGCAACAAAAAAACTTTAAAGTGTTTATTTGCAAGGTGTATTCTATGTGAACAGTCAGTAATTGTCATATTTTAATGTAGTTACTGTAGTTAATAAATAACAAACAAATATACATTACCTGATTGGGATACCGTCATCTTCCATCCCTGGTGCAAATGCTTGTATTTGGCTGAAACATTTACCTCCTTCTTCAGGATAGCATGTATTGTTGACAGCATCTTGTGGACAATGTTCTAGGCAATAACACCTCCATCGGGCTTCCTCTGTAAAATGATGAAAAAACGATAAAATGTCAATACATTTCAGTTATAATAAAAATATGTGTATATTGGAAGGAGAGGTAGACTGGCACCACTCCCTTGGCAGAATTTTTTTTTTGAGTCTTTTGAGTTTGATATTCATTTTAAGTTTTGTGAAGGAAAATGTGTTCCTCAAAAAAAAAATATTTCCCAGTTACTGGTAGTCTCTCAGGGCTATACATATTCACACCACTGTTTCACAATCAATCAATCAATCAATCAATCGATTGATTGATTAATTAATTATGATACAAATCAAATTGTCGTATCGATACTTAGTTTACAACTCTACTAAATCCTGGTTTCCTTACAAGTATTATTTTATCAGTAGAGCTATATAGGATCATAGTCGTGTTCTGGACCAACTTCTTTTATACATTGTAGTTTGCCAAATATCACCATGGAAACTTGGTCTTTAAAACACCTTCACAGTATAAATTATGAATTGCTCTTCTAAAATTCTTACATTGATTTTCAATTACGTCTTGAAATGTTTCACATTGTCTGAAAGCTTGAGGTACACAGCGCCCTCTAGAGGACAAAGGGTTTCTTTGATAAATCAATCTCAATGACCACGTACCTATAACTCGCATACCTCAAATCCTTTGTAGCTTTTGAACATATTAAACCCTTATTCAAACACCACTGGCAGGATGTGATACAAATACCTTACAAGTATTTTAACAGGAACATTCCAATCAAAATCTGTCCAACTTTGACAAACAGTGGAAATTAAATGTAAACAGAAAGGTATACGTTTCCATGACTGACCTTGCATGCTGTGTTTGATCTAGTGAGTGAACAAAGCCTAAGCTATTAGCCCCTTACAGTACAAACTAAAATCTACCCTGATATTATTTCTAAATACACATTCAGTTTTTTATTCTCCTTTTCTCTTACGATAGGAAATGTTAGTTTTGTAGGTAAATGCTATATCAGACTGTCTTTGTTTCCATGGAGATAACAAGGAAAGTATTCTTTCCTGCCTTGAAGTGTATTGAAATGGACAAGAGAGTGAAGACAAGTACCGGTTCAATTCAAGGAGTCAAACGTATTTTGAAAGCACACCTAAAATAGCTATGAAATGAGGTCATGATATGCAAATTACTATGTGATTGACACTTTGTTGGAAAAGTTCTGATCTAACGTTTTATCCACTAAGATGGCATGACTATTTTGGTATGTACCAGTACATGTATGTCATACCTATCGAACCATTGTTAGAGGGGGTCATTTTCCTGATACCAAAATGGACACCTATTTCTGATTGTTTTGAATTCACAAGACTAACCTCAGTATTTTGATATTTCACTTACATCCTCACGTAGAGGAGATCAAAACCTTTCTAAATATGTATGATTTATTGGGTGTTGAAAATATTCATATCAAATAAAATGCGACAAATGTGACAACACTTTCTGTGTGGTCTAATACTTTCAAGGTTCACTTTGAAATCAAATTAAACATTAGACGTTCAAAACAATTATCTGACAAAACTATAGAAAAAGTTGACCCAGAACTATAGGATAATCCTATATGATCCTTCTAGCTCCACTGGGATTGAAACCCTGGCCTTTAAAACAGAATGCAGAGTAACCACAGCAACTAGCCAGCTATGACTAGAACAAACTTTTCCATGATATTTGTTTGATTCATGTTGTACACTAGTTGAAGTATACAGTGTAGGAACAGTTTATCATAAAACCATCCTATAAATTTACCATTTCTGTCAAGATCTGTAAAACCCAATTTTGATACCATATTGCATTTCATGACTACTGACACCATATATGTACTTTATAATTAGATGGGATAGTACTAGTAACATGTACCCTGTACTCATTCAGTTAAAGCAGTGACTAAACTCAAAGCTGTGATAGAAATTGATTAATACGCTAATTTCAAAGTTTCAATGTACATTACATTTAGTCCATGTGAGCTTAATTATAAGGAACCACAAACATTTCATTTACAATACATAGTTTCAGTGTCAGTAGATACAATTAATCTGAGTACTTCCACCCCCATCCCCACCCCCACCTCCCCACCCCAGGTATTTTATTGGCATTTCCAACCCAAATCATACAAGTACATATGATGGAAATCTGTTTGAAGTTTTCAAGATTTGTCTACTTTTAGTTACCATGGTTTTTAACAGTTTATCAAAGCTTAGGCACTGTAGTCTGCATAGTGTCCCAAGGTTTATTGAGGAATACTTCAGCAGCACAAACTCATGTCCATTGTAATGTACGACATACAGCATACATGTAAAACAGACAATTTACACTTTACTCTGTGGTCACCCAATGTGATATATTATATATACCACTGAATTGATAAACAGCAATTTCTTATGACACACCAAAATTTAGTATTCTCCTCGCTCCTTATAGTTTTAGTTTTATTATCTTGAGGTTTCATATATCTGTTTATAGCTATTCCAGAGTTTGCACTCAAAACGAACGCTACAAGTCAAACTGTAGAAACTGACAACTGAAATTGCAAGTTGGGCAGATTTTTCTGCTAAATCATACCTTAGGTACCTGCCAAGAAATCTGACATTTCCTGACTACAACATCGCAGTGCTATTCATGAATGCTACAACATATATTCAGAAAGCGTTACATGACCAAAAATATGCTGAAAAGTACAATCCCATCAAAAACATCAAACATCACAATGCATCGCAAAATTTTTTTAATGAATCGCACTATGAAACTACACTGAAATCATTAGCGAGATCTGAGTCATATCCCATAATACTCATTTCAACATTTTGCCGAACATCACTACTTTTTGTCATTTTTGAGTTCTTGCAGCTACTCTCCCTCTTTTAATTTACACATCTCTTACAAAATTACTATGAGTCATTGATATAATTCACACACAAAAAAAACCACCCATGTTTAATCATTTTGACCGTCAAGTTGGCAGACATCTAAAGATGGAAGGCAGTATAGTGAACTATCAAGATACATTAAATGTGACATCTAACTACACTACATTGTACATTGCCATATGATTCATTTACTGACACAGTCTGATTCATTCTACACATAAATTTGCTAAGATGATAATTTTCCATACACTATTTACATTCCTTTGTTGTGTTATAAATATCCATATGCTGAACCAAATTCAATTCATTGAGTTTTAAAATTGGATTACTTTTCATGAATTCAATTCATTGAGTTATAAAATCAAATTAATTGTTTGTCTATGAGACTAAATAAATGAATTTTCAGAGAGGAAAAAAATAAATTAATGTTGTATTATTTATGAATTGCACTACCATTATGTACACATGGCTATATGCTGTATACTTTCAATGTTTCATTATGTACACATGGCTATATGCTGTATACTTTCAATGTTTCATTGTGTACACATGGCTGTATACTGTATACTTTCAATGTTTCATTATGTACACATGGCTGTATGCTGTATGCTTTCAATGTTTCATTGTGTACACATGGCTGTATACTGTATACTTTCAATGTTTCATTATGTACACATGGCTATATACTGTATACTTTCAATGTTTCATTATGTACACATGGCTGTATGTTGTATGCTTTCAATGTTTCATTATGTACACATGGCTGTATGCTGTATACTTTCAATGTTTCATTATGTACACATGGCTATATGCTGTATACTTTCAATGTTTCATTATGTACACATGGCTATATGCTGTATACTTTCAATGTTTCACACACATACAGCCACACATACAATGCACACACACACACACACACACACACACACACACACACAGTCATACACATGTACATGTGCATACATACATATACATTTGTATATGTAAATGTATTGTTACATACATACATACATACATACATACATACATACATACATACATGTGTACATACATACATACATACATGTAGTGATATACCCAAACACAATCATTTTTACTTACACAATAACCCCCTCCCTCCTCCCTCTCTCTCTCTCACACACACACACACATACATACACATACACATACGCACACACACACACACACACACACACACACACACACACACACACACACACACACACACACACACACACAGTCAAATTGATCCTTCTTGTCTGGGTGCAAATAACTTAATTATACTGTACATCTGGTTCAGATATATAAACTGTATACTATAGTTTGCTAGGTTTGCATTTATTCAAAACAGGAACTACATGTATCATGACTGCAAGATTCAAAAGTCAGGTTACCAAAAATGTAAATGTAGTACACAAAGCTGAGTAAAAGAGAAGCAATTTTTGATTACATGCTGTCTAACTTGTTGATGGATATAACATATATACATAAAGGTACAGTATGAGTCATCAAGACTTTGTCACAGTAATAGCTATCACTAACTCACATCTATGTCGGCTGACATTTGGCTAATGAAAAGCCCTGGCATATACAAGTACAGCTTTTACACATTCCTAGTACATGTACATATTTTCCATCAAAACCAAGTATTACATCAGGACAGGAAACAATATACGTCATGTCTGTATACTCACTCCATCTTTGTCAAGGTATTATGTAGACACAGTTTGAAAATTATCATGATTTAGCAATATATTAAGACTAATAAGAGGTGTTCTGTTACATTGGAGTTTATAGTGTCCTTATCTCTATGCACAACTCCAGTCCACTTATCCACTTACTTACTTGTTCTATATTCATTATTACTTTGATATTATGATTATAATCTCCTTGGGTATATTTACTTTTTATTACACAAAATTTGTAGAATCTATTTAATGTTTTTATAATACCTGCTAATTGACTTCAGAATAAATAATGTGGGTGTTTCAAGTTGCTTTTTATCTCCCAACCTCCATCCTCAACTTGTTTAACTACCGTACTCATTGTTTGACTGCCTGTTCCTATCTCTCTCTCTCTCTCTCTCTCTCTCTCTCTCTCTCTCTCTCTCTCTCTCTCTCTCTCTCTCTCTCTCTCTCTCTCTCTCTCTCTCTCTCTCTCTCTCTCTCTCTCTCTCTCTCTCTCCCTCCCTCTCCTCTCTCTCTCTCTCTCTCTCTCTCTCTCTCCCTCTCCCTCTCTCTCTCTCTCTCTCTCTCTCTCTCTCTCTCTCTCTCTCTCTCTCTCTCTCTCTCTCTCTCTCTCTCTCTCTCTCTCTCTCTCTCTCCTATTCCCATTTTTCTAAGTATGTAAAATTTCTATCAAAACGTTTGTATTAGTACTGTTGCTAAGCAACTGTACAAATTTGAATTTTGGAATGCTAGAAGAAACAACATGGCATATATGCCACGACACTGGAAAATTCCACATGTTGTAACTTGTATACACAAAGTCCTTCTCTGAACATTACATTTAAATTTTAAATCTACGCATACAGACTGACACAGATTACCGTATCTTATCAATGAGAAAATGAAAATATATTGATTTTCCATGTACTATCTAGGAGGTCAAGGTTAATGCTAAGTACAGATTTAGAACAATTTATTTACTTTTGTCAAGGTTGTCAGATGTGAACTTCTCACAATTACAGGTTATAATCATGTTGAATATAAGGACATTTTAGAAGAAAATTAACAGGAGTGAAAAATATGCCTTCTGTTGTTTTTGTTGTTGGTCAGGGCATGGTTACAAACTTTCAGAGCAAAAGCCAGGCAAGACAGAAAGAGCTGAGGGTGGGGAGATTTGTTGTTGTTTGGCAGGAAAATGGGTTTTTAAAGATTCAGGAACAGAAGACATCTAAGAAAGAGAACTGACAGTTTTGAGATTTGTTATACTTTAGTTTAAAGTACAATGTGTTACCATGGTTACAGTTATTCTGGAGATAAATGCAAGACTGTTTTACAATTCACTGATAAATCTAAGTCATAAAGCTAATTCATGAACTGTTTGAGTTCAAAACCATGCAGAAACAAGTCAAAAACCAATTACATGATCAGGTAGATACATGATACATCACGGACAAGAACTTTGTTGAAGGTGTATGTGGTTAATATTGGTGGACTACAGGAACAGTTTTGATTCATTCTATGAATACATGTGTTACACTCACAAGTACAAATAATCAATTGTATTACACCTATACACTTCATAGTTATAGCCTGTATTGGAAGTAGTCATAAAAACATCTCTATTAGGCCAACAATTGTTTCTGGTCAGCGCATGCATCACTTAAATTGTAACCCTAGCTTCGGTCTTTTTCTGTGTGTTTGTCCAGTCCATGCAGTCTGCACATCTGGGGAAACACAAAAATAACTCTCCCTACATATACTTCAGTGAAGACAACTGCAGAGCCAATCATGAACAAAAGTACTACATAAAAAAAACAGTAGAACTAAGTGACAGGTTTGTTGAGAATCAAAAAAAAATCACGTCTTCGCACCACTTTAGACAGAATGTGACATCCTCACCAGAAACAATTCTTCTCTTTTTTTGCCTTTACTCAATATGAACTGGTGTGCTTGTTGGTCACACAAAAAAATACTCAACATTCTTTTGCTGCTCCGGATATTATCATGTGTGTAATAACAAATATTTGATACACAACATTTAACCAAATGATGGGCCAACAAAGAGTTGCAATTTTGTGCCGAATATGTCACCTAAAGTTTCAAAATTAACAGGAGAAGTAAAGACGTCACACATTTCTGTCTATTTGACATCCATTTAAACAAAATACATGAACATTATCAGAAAACTAACTATTATAAATTGGGAGGTCATCCTAGGTCAACACATGATCATAAATTGCTAATGTTGTCAATAGCAACCAAGATGGCTACCTCTTTAGGAAGTGCTGAACGTGACAAGTCTACTTAAATTCGATCAGACGGTTTTATGGGGTCACAGACGAGGTCAAATAGGATCCAGTTTGGTTCCAACAATCATTAGACAACTCGTCATGTGGAAACATTTTCAATAAATCTGACAAAACACTACATTAGCTCCGTGCTCTTTGTCACAAAAAAATCACACAAATTGCAATTTAGTGAAGTACCCAGATTTAAAAAACAACAAAATTTATGTGTCTGCAAATTGAGATGGAGTTGGAAAGGCACGTTTGTAGCTTCGCCCTCCTTTGTTTATTTATCCAAGAAATTCAAAAATTGCAAAAAAACAAAGAAAGCATGGGCTAAATTACAGACAGGACATGCTTAAAAACAATATATCATATGATATTGTATTCGAACCAATCAACCCTGGCTTTATAGCTCTATTTATCATAATCATATCAACTAGTATAAACATCAAGCCTACATTTATTCCATATTGCAGCTAAATCTCAACTTCTGTATTAAACACTTACAAGTTATCTTAACTTTAATTCCAACATTAACACAATTTCGTGGGAAGCAGCTCACAAAGGAAGTGTCCACCCCATCACCTACCTGACTTTGGTGTAATAATTTAGGTGCAATGAGCCTGAATAATATATTTTAGGCCAAATTTGCTTTGGATTATTATTTCAAATGAAATAACTTACATGTATATTATTGTGTACAATGTGTGACATTCTTTATGTACAATGTGTGACATTTTTATGTACAGTGTGTGACATTTTTATGTACAATGTGATATCTTTTATGTACAAAACGTGATATTTTTATATACAATGTGTCTGAATGTTAACTGAGGGTAAATAGTATTGGGTATGTCATTTTATACACAAACTCACAAGGTACATGTATCTCATTTTGTTTACAATGTTAAACTATTACAGTTGTAACATTTGTAACATTTCTGTCCCTGGCTATATCTATCATTTCTATGTGTACACATTTCAACCAGACATGAAACTTATGTATTTTGCATGTCCTGAAACAATATACGTAGATAGTACCAAGGTATCCTCCACACATACATGTAAGTTCAGTACAAAGGTATCCTGCACACATGCTGCCTTCACTGAAGGGTTGATGTTGTTTGATTTGACAAGATGGTGGCCAACTTCAAAGACTATTGTGCTAACTAGAAAGTGTGTTGGGAGGTTAACGCAAATACGTCATCATCCACTTTGATAATCTCCCCTCAAGCTAAGAACATCACAGAAATTACCAAACTACAAATAGTACAGAATATTATATGATGCTACTAGTAAAACGATACCTTTATGAATTATGATACAAAGTGTCAAATGTAAGACATGTCAGATTGGTACTGTATATGAAGTCAAATGTTACCAATGTCAGTCGCATACAGGGCTTCACATTCTTAACAAATAGACTTAGTGATGGCCTCATTTCTTATGAGTGTGCCCTAACAGTGGAGATGAAACGTACTCTGTTACATGAGACAAACATGTGTGAATTGGTATGCATGGTACCACGTATTCATAGAAATGATGTATTACAGTACACCCATAGCCACACTACACATTGAATCTCCGAGTCAATCATACACAAAATTGTAACCACTGCAAAGAAATCCAACCCTACACCTTTCCCTAAAACTTGACCCTACACAGCTACCTTTTCTTAAAGTCAATATACATCACTGATATAAAAACCACTGCATATACAGGTTACCATGGTAGCAGACAATAGCAGACTATACACATCTTGCATTTTTAGTACACATCCACACAGGGTCAGACAGAATAGTGACACAATGTTCAGTTTCCATGACAACCAAAACACATAGTTATTAGTAGAGATACCATGACAGTCATTTGAAAAACACCGCTATTCATCTTGATTAAGTTAATGATGTGGTCAGATTTAAATGATGTATTGTATGTGTTATCTTGTGTTTGCTTATTAATACATTTTTCACTTTATATATATAAGATTAATTAGTTGTACAATACGTTGCAAACTGAACTGTAAAATGTATTTGCCAATAAGCTTTCACTGACATTGCTCTCTGTCTGTCTGTCTGTCTGTCTGTCTGTCTGTCTGTCTGTCTGTCTCTCTCTCTCTCTGTCTCTCTTTTTTCTGTTTCTCTCTCTACATGTATCTCTCTCTTTTCTTTCTCTCTCAGCTATAAACATTACTTATGTGTAAATAAATGTACAAACTATTCAAGTTGTACAAAAATGATATAATTTTTACTCAGTCAGTAGTTAATATTTTCATAAGAATAACATGTATATACATGTAAATCAATACAGAAACATTTCACCTTAAAATCTCACCTTGCATCTATTTTACTGACAGAGGGCGCACTATCATAAAAGGTCTATTTACTTACCGACCTCTACACTGTGCTGATTACCATTTATACCTCCACTCACATAATCTACTTTCTATACAGTATCATTACCATTTACACCTCCACTCACAGTCTAGTTCCTATACAGTATCGTTACCATTTATACCTCCACTCAGTCTAGTTCCTATACAGTATCGTTACCATTTATACCTCCACTCACAGTCTAGTTCCTATACAGTATCATTACCATTTACACCTCCACTCACATAGTCTAGTCCCTATACAGTATCATTACCATTTACACCTCCACTCACATACAAAATGTAGTCTAGTCCCTATACAGTATCATTACCATTTATACCTCCACTCACAGTCTAGTTCCTATACAGTATCATTACCATTTACACCTCCACTCAGTCTAGTTCCTATACAGTATCATTACCATTTACACCTCCACTCACAGACCACAGTTGGCATTCAGACTACCATCTCACCAAACTAAAAGAATTTAGTTTTTTTATACTACATTTATCATACACTGATCTACTGATCTCACCCCCTTACTTGTATATGAAGATTTGGATGAAACCTTTTGTCTATTTAATCTCTTAAAAAGTTACTGTCATCAGCCCTTGTACCGACGACTAAACTTTAGATTTATTGAGAATCTTTTACTACATGTAGCTTTCAATAAAGATGGAATAAATAGTCAATATTATTTATTGAACAGCTTAATACAAATTAAGGCACACACCTTGCAGGTGGTCTGAGTATGGTGATAATTTTGACTTTTTGACACTTACTAGGTTTTTATATGTCTAAAATTATGTGTTGCTGGGATTTCTTATCACTTTTCACTGATATTTGAACCAGGTGGTCTGCAGGTGTGCACAGTGCAATTACACAAGCCAGTCTGACCTTTAACATTTGGTGCACTGATATAACAGTATAGCATGCCAGTTAACAAACACACTGTTTGGATTACACAGACTTTTCACCAGCATTTCATGACATGGCTCACCAATAGAGGATTACCAACACAAACTTTGCATCGCTTGACGCCCTTAAACAGCATGGTCTTTGTAATAACTAACCGCTCTAAAACACAAAATATTTCTTTCCTTGTAATTCAAGTGGATCCCCTGGCTTGGAGTCAATAAAATGTACCCATACATTGGTTTGGATTGCCAGTTTTCAGTTGGAATTTGTATAATTTGGTAGGTTTTTGTTCTGCCTGTATGCTTTGAGTTTGGTCATATTCTTTACTGATAAACTACAGACAGTAGATGTAGTTTTCATGATTACAACCCTTACAAAGCGGTATTTTGTCCATGTCAATCATCAAGTTCTAACCCAAAGCTATCTCTGTCTAACACAAACAATACAAACAATACATGTGAAGTGTTCCTTTTCAATGTCAAATTCACAAAAAGACCGACAAAGAAACAAAAATACAAAGAAATGTACAAGTCTAGGGAAGCAGACGTGACAAACAAAACACCGCTTTTGGCATAGTCTAGAAATAGACACTATTCTCATGGACACACTGACATAATCTTTTCATTGCATGCCTGTTGTGACAAAACATAAAAGATTTTCATTTTTCATCAATAATATGTCAACATAATCTCTGTACAGTAAAATTTTGGTACCCCTTCCCTTCATCTCAATGGTTTATTTGTAGGATTTCACTCTAAAATACAGCGGAAATTAAAAACAATTTTTTAAAAAAAGAAAGAAAAGACTTGATTCCATCAACATTAGCTGGAAAGAGCTACATTTGTACTTGATCACAGACATTCACTGTAAACTATATACACATGTAAATGTGATATTCCAGACTGAGAAGCCAATTGCCAATATATAGTTTGTGGCTCAAAAATGAGTCATACCGTACATACATATTAGTACATGTCTGTTGTCAAAGATTTTCCACTACTTGGATTGCCCTAATTCCGACATAAATTTCTATGCAGTAAAACTATTTTGAATTCTAATGTCATATTATGTAGGTTCAGTACCCGTTACGGCTTACTATTTGTCAGAGGTATTTAGTACCCATATGATACATTTTATAGGTTGAACAATACACACATTATTTACTGCTTACTGGACGAGTATCTTAAAGAGTATTTTAGTATAACTGCTTACAAGTATCTTATAGAGTATTTTAGTATAACTGCTTACAAGTATCTTATAGAGTATTTTAGTATAACTGCTTACAAGTATCTTATAGAGTATTTTAGTATAACTGCTTACAAGTATCTTATAGAGTATTTTAGTATAACTGCTTACACGTATCTTATAGAGTATTTTAGTAGAACTGCTTACAAGTATCTTATAGAGTAATTTAATATAACTGCTTACAAGTATCTTATAGAGTATTTTAGTAGAACTGCTTACAAGTATCTTATAGAGTATTTTAGTATAACTGCTTACAAGTATCTTATAGAGTATTTTAGTATAACTGCTTACAAGTATCTTATAGAGTATTTTAGTAGAACTGCTTACACGTATCTTATAGAGTATTTTAGTAGAACTGCTTACACGTATCTTATAGAGTATTTAGTATAACTGCTTACAAGTATCTTATAGAGTACTTTAGTAGAACTGCTTACAAGTATCTTATAGAGTATTTTAGTATAACTGCTTACAAGTATCTTATAGAGTATTTTAGTAGAACTGCTTACAAGTATCTTAGAGTATTTTAGTATAACTGCTTACAAGTATCTTATAGAGTATTTTAGTATAACTGCTTACAAGTATCTTATAGAGTATTTTAGTATAACTGCTTACAAGTATCTTATAGAGTATTTTAGTAGAACTGCTTACAAGTATCTTATAGAGTATTTTAGTAGAACTGCTTACACGTATCTTATAGAGTATTTTAGTATAACTGCTTACAAGTATCTTATAGAGTATTTTAGTAGAACTGCTTACACGTATCTTATAGAGTATTTTAGTATAACTGTTTACAAGTATCTTATAGAGTATTTTAGTATAACTGCTTACAAGTATCTTATAGAGTATTTTAGTAGAACTGCTTACAAGTATCTTATAGAGTATTTTAGTAGAACTGCTTACAAGTATCTTATAGAGTATTTTAGTAGAACTGCTTACAAGTATCTTATAGAGTATTTTAGTATAACTGCTTACAAGTATCTTATAGAGTATTTTAGTAGAACTGCTTACAAGTATCTTATAGAGTATTTTAGTAGAACTGCTTACAAGTATCTTATAGAGTATTTTAGTATAACTGTTTACAAGTATCTTATAGAGTATTTTAGTATAACTGCTTACAAGTATCTTATAGAGTATTTTAGTAGAACTGCTTACAAGTATTTTATAGAGTATTTTAGTAGAACTGCTTACAAGTATCTTATAGAGTATTTTAGTAGAACTGCTTACAAGTATCTTATAGAGTATTTTAGTATAACTGTTTACAAGTATCTTATAGAGTATTTTAGTATAACTGCTTACACGTATCTTATAGAGTATTTTAGTATAACTGCTTACAAGTATCTTATAGAGTATTTTAGTAGAACTGCTTACAAGTATCTTATAGAGTATTTTAGTAGAACTGCTTACAAGTATCTTATAGAGTATTTTAGTATAACTGCTTACAAGTATCTTATAGAGTATTTTAGTAGAACTGCTTACATATATCTTATAGAGTATTTTAGTATAACTGCTTACAAGTATCTTATAGAGTATTTTAGTAGAACTGCTTACATATATCTTATAGAGTATTTTAGTATAACTGCTTACAAGTATCTTATAGAGTATTTTAGTATAACTGCTTACAAGTATCTTATAGAGTATTTTAGTATAACTGCTTACAAGTATCTTATAGAGTATTTTAGTATAACTGCTTACAAGTATCTTATAGAGTATTTTAGTATAACTGCTTACAAGTATCTTATAGAGTATTTTAGTATAACTGCTTACAAGTATCTTATAGAGTATTTTAGTAGAACTGCTTACATATATCTTATAGAGTATTTTAGTATAACTGCTTACAAGTATCTTATAGAGTATTTTAGTATAACTGTTGGATTGACAATCTAAATCTAACCTTCCATCTCTAAATCCTTAATATAGTAAGTATATATTTCATCCAGTTCATCAAATATATTCAAATGTCAAAATTAGATGAAAATATGATCAAGTCATGTACGTTTCACCAATGTAGGTTATAAGTTGGCAGTAGCCAAAAAATGTCTGGTCTGTTAAAGCACTGTTGTAATTCATGTGGACATACAGATGATATAAATTATGGTTATTCTGTTTAAATGAAATTTATGTCCTGCCATACTTCAAATGCTTAGCATCATAAACATCTCTGTCAAAATGTTGTCCAGCTGTTCCAATTTTCAAACCATGATTTAATAGAGTTGAAATGATCTTCTCTGTGTATGCACCATTTGGCAGGTTTACTTTTACATTTGTATAGCCAGTGTTACCTGTAAATCTAGTTACGATGTACAAAGATGAATATCATACAGTTCCTTTGTTATGCAAATATCACAAATATATGGTGATAATAAGGTTGACAAGGCAGCAATGTTTGTCTTCTGCACTTAAAAAAATATTATTTTGTAAGTTCCCGAATATTCAATAAAGCAGGGATCATTGGAATACTAATGTTTTTGCACTGAAATAATTCTCTGTATATAAAAGACAAATAGATAAATAAGCTAGCACCAGTGTGTTATTGAACACAGATGTGTCTATTATGATGTGTCTAATATGATGAATATAATACAACATAAATATATGATTGTAGTTACACCATGTAGACATATAACCAGAAATCTATGAATATACATCATAACACAACTACACCGAGGCCATGAGAGATAAGACCTCATGAGGCATGAGATATAAGACCTCATGAGGCATTAGATATAAGACCTCATGAGGCATGAGATAAAAGACCTCATGCCATTTCAGCATCAAATTGTTCATGTTACTGTCCAACAGTTTTACCATATACATGTACATGTAGTTGGAAAGTAACACATGAAAACTGCATATATTCAAATTTTAAAATCACTTTGAATGATGAAGTGCTGAAATTAGAATATATAAAAATATAATCTTGTTGATATTCACTTTATGATCAACATAAACTTTCATAGTCCAAAACTTTTTGAAAATACTGAGATAAATGCAATGAAATAAATATACTGTACATGTATTACAATTTCTCATTTGTGATATCTGTTAGGGGTTCCCAAATATGGCCTCTGATATTTACAAAATCTGTCTGCTGACATTATACATGCACCTGAGATCTTTTTGTAGTTGTCTTTCATGGGGTTTTTTGTTTGTTAGTTTTTGTTGTTGTTTTTTGGGGTATTTTTGTTTGTTTGTTTTTTGTTTGTTTGGTTTTGTTTTTGTTTTTTTTGGGGGGGAAATGCCTTCACATTTTTTTTTTTGTTTATGCTCAAAATTATCTCCTGATATCTGAATAGATCATTTTTTGGATGAGGGTATTCTCAAAGATGCCTTCACATAGCTCTGTTCATATATACAAAATTTATCTGTCGACATTTTCTCTGAACTGATCATCTACTTGGCAGATTTGTAAAATGCAGTGAAATGCAATATTGCAATCACAACTATTAAATTCACAGAAGTACAGTTTCTACTTCAACCAACCCAATAACGACATTTTCTACAATCTGTCTAGACAAATTTCATTTGTATTGTTAGCGATTCAACCACAGCACTGAATGCAATGGAGTCACCTCTTTCATTTACCTAAAAAGACTTCACAACTGCACATACACCCACAAGACTTTTCTTCTATCGTAACACAAACCAGTAGGCACATGTTGAACATATTTCATGCATTCACTATTGAATGATATACTCAGACTGAGAGCTAGAACTCATACAAATCTTGACAATACATACAGGTACTTGAATCCAATTGGCATGTTTACCGGAAGTATACCCACAAGCTGTCTTTCTGTCATCCTTTGTTTATTTGTCACCTTTGATGACCTTACACGACCTCACTCTTATGATCTTAAGTTGTCAATCATACTGAGGGTAGATTTATAACACTACTTCTCACCTTGGGTGTGAATACCTCAGTTGACCTTTACTCACTTCACACATTCTTATTGACACTACTTTCATGCTTAGATTTGGAAAATACAGAAGACAGCAAAGAAAGCACAACTAATGATGAAGAATATCGATCAGCTAGAGACTGTTGTCATGGTAATTCAACCATGACAAATCGGTCAATTTAACGACAGCTTCATAATGCAATGTTTCATTAATCCGGATTGTGACCCTTTGCAATGGTAGCTATGTCTCAACAAGCCAAGCAGGACTATAGTAGGTACGTGAGTCTAACAAACCATGTACAACTATAATGGACTACAGTCCAACACCTCCAGCGCTGAAGGCAGAAAGAAATCTGTCTACAATGTACCTTGACGATATGACTCCCATCCAAACCCGAGTATTTCACACATCCAATAAATCATATCAAATACAAAGGACAAAAAAGAACTAAGCATGATTTTCTTTTCTCTGATTAATAGTTTTCTACATTAACCCTTATAGTCACTTCAATCAATTCCAAACTACTAGTTTTTGCTGTGATCTTTTTATTTTGTCATAATTCTGGTCAAACAGACACATACTTTGATACCTTCACTACACGAAAAGTCTAATTCACCCACCTTTACCTTACCTGTAACCCACCTAACCACCATCTCTGTCCAGGGGTAATAAGAGACACAGTACCACATTTGACTGTCTACAGCCCCCAGGGGATAAACCATTGAGGGGTAAATTAAGTCAAAGGTAGAACTTCGTCTCATACTCACTACATTTCCACATTCTCTGCTCAAGATTTACACTGGTGGAAAGAATTTGTCAAATCTGACTTTTCATATAGTGCTTGTGCCATAATTTTGGCGGGAAAACATTCTGCCAATATTTTGGTGAGGAACTTTGGTTAAAAAAAAGCTGTGAGTAACTCAGGTACATTTTACGAATTGTCAACATTGACAATTTATACTATAACTGAATTTATAAACATTTTTTTTTGTAAACATTTTAACTAACTACATGTACTAATTAGATTCATATCAAGCTACTAAATATATGAAAATAAGACAATACATTAATAGTCCAGAAACTTGGATATATCAATATCCGGACAGTAAAACATAGTTACTCTTGAACGATAAGTGAGAAATGAATACGACATCTCGATCCATCAGATGATCAAAGTTCGTGGATATTTCATTCACTAATTCTAAGAAAACAAGATCATTCGTCAAAAATGCCAAATTGGATATTTTAGGACAGTCAGATAAAGTTATTTTTAAACATTAAGTTAGAAACAAAGGCAACATTTTAATCCATCTATCAGTGAATATTTCATTCTCTAATTCTATGAAAATACAGCCATGCATTACTAACCCAGACACTTGAATATGACAGTATTAAGCAAGTAAATATTTGTTAGCCGAAATCTTAGAAATTATATGATAATAGTGGACACAAGTCTCTGGGCTACAGTATTACTAGCCAGGTTTAAAATCCAAGTATTAAATTGCCATGGGTAAGGTAAAATCTGCTTTGTCCAACCTAGTCTTTTAATTCCTCCTCAGTTAATTTCCCCATGGCTTTCTGGCAATCTGGGTACAATTTGTTAAAATTAGATTTATACAGTATAACTTACATTTGTATCAATGGTGTACCAAATCTATGATGTGAAAGACTTAGTTTAAGGAAACCATGATTCTCCCTCAGTTAATTTCCCTATGGCTTTCTGGATATGTGGAATCAGATTTCTATTATGGCTTTCTGGCTATGTGGAATCAGATTTCTATTATGGCTTTCTGGGTATGTGGAATCAGATTTCTATTATGGCTTTCTGGGTATGTGACGTCAGATTTCTATTATGGCTTTCTGGGTATGTGGAATCAGATTTCTATTATGGCTTTCTGGGTATGTGGAATCAGATTTCTATTATGGCTTTCTGGGTATGTGGAATTAGATTTCTATTATGGCTTTCTGGATATGTGGAATCAGATTTCTATTATGGCTTTCTGGGTATGTGGAATCAGATTTCTATTATGGCTTTCTGGGTATGTGGAATCAGATTTCTATTATGGCTTTCTGGGTATGTGGAATCAGATTTCTATTATGGCTTTCTGGGTATGTGGAATCAGATTTCTATTATGGCTTTCTGGGTATGTGGAATTAGATTTCTATTATGGCTTTCTGGATATGTGGAATCAGATTTCTATTATGGCTTTCTGGGTATGTGGAATCAGATTTCTATTATGGCTTTCTGGGTATGTGGAATCAGATTTCTATTATGGCTTTCTGGGTATGTGGAATCTGATTTCTATTATGGCTTTCTGGCTATGTGACGTCAGATTTCTATTATGGCTTTCTGGATATGTGGAATCAGATTTCTATTATGGCTTTCTGGCTATGTGACGTCAGATTTCTATTATGGCTTTCTGGGTATGTGGAATCAGATTTCTATTATGGCTTTCTGGGTATGTGGAATCAGATTTCTATTATGGCTTTCTGGGTATGTGATGTCAGATTTCTATTATGGCTTTCTGGATATGTGGAATCAGATTTCCATTATGGCTTTCTGGGTATGTGGAATCAGATTTCTATCATGGCTTTCTGGGTATGTGGAATCAGATTTCTATTATGGCTTTCTGGGTATGTGGAATCTGATTTCTATTATGGCTTTCTGGATATGTGGAATCAGATTTCTATTATGGCTTTCTGGGTATGTGGAATCAGATTTCTATTATGGCTTTCTGGGTATGTGGAATCAGATTTCTATTATGGCTTTCTGGGTATGTGGAATCAGATTTCTATTATGGCTTTCTGGGTATGTGACGTCAGATTTCTATTATGGCTTTCTGGGTATGTGGAATCAGATTTCTATTATGGCTTTCTGGGTATGTGGAATCAGATTTCTATTATGGCTTTCTGGGTATGTGGAATCAGATTTCTATTATGGCTTTCTGGGTATGTGGAATCAGATTTCTATTATGGCTTTCTGGGTATGTGGAATCAGATTTCTATTATGGCTTTCTGGGTATGTGGAATCAGATTTCTATTATGGCTTTCTGGATATGTGGAATCAGATTTCTATTATGGCTTTCTGGGTATGTGGAATCAGATTTCTATTATGGCTTTCTGGGTATGTGGAATCAGATTTCTATTATGGCTTTCTGGGTATGTGGAATCAGATTTCTATTATGGCTTTCTGGGTATGTGGAATCAGATTTCTATTATGGCTTTCTGGGTATGTGGAATCAGATTTCTATTATGGCTTTCTGGATATGTGGAATCAGATTTCTATTATGGCTTTCTGGGTATGTGATGTCAGATTTCTATTATGGCTTTCTGGGTATGTGATGTCAGATTTCTATTATGGCTTTCTGGGTATGTGATGTCAGATTTCTATTATGGCTTTCTGGGTATGTGATGTCAGATTTCTATTATGGCTTTCTGGATATGTGGAATCAGATTTCTATTATGGCTTTCTGGATATGTGGAATCAGATTTCTATTATGGCTTTCTGGATATGTGGAATCAGATTTCTATTATGGCTTTCTGGGTATGTGATGTCAGATTTCTATTATGGCTTTCTGGGTATGTGATGTCAGATTTCTATTATGGCTTTCTGGGTATGTGATGTCAGATTTCTATTATGGCTTTCTGGGTATGTGATGTCAGATTTCTATTATGGCTTTCTGGGTATGTGATGTCAGATTTCTATACAAGTTATCACTGGTGTACGAAGTCTATGATGTGAGAAGATTTTGGTAAGGAAACCACATCATGGTGTGACCCTAAATACTATGGTCTTTCTGTCAAAGAGTCTGCTTTTTTTTAATAGCACATTGTATTATACATATAGGAAACATATCAATGACATTTGCCATTTGTGGTTGCCCCATGTAACTGTACAAATATGCCAAGTCTCTTGAGGGGAGTATGTGTCAAGGCTGATGTGTTCCACAAAAGATGACACAGCGGGGTAGTACGGTACAAACTACCTGAATTCAACTGACATTTTCCTAATGTTCCTCTACAAAATTCACTGAAATATATTTAGGGAAAATGGGACTTTTTTATCACCACCTCCTCTATGATCTGCTTTAGGAAACTTTAGCAAAAACAATGGATAACTACAGATTTTGAAATCAGCTTGTATAGATTTGTCATATTCTAGTCATTGTCCCTCTGGGGCACCAACCATGGAAACCACTGTTTATTTAAACATTCAGAAAGCCAGCAAATACAATCAAGTATGTCCAAGCAAAATAAATACAGTGGGCAAAATTCACTAAAGATCTCAAATGTCAGTTGAGTTTAGATACTCTATCTGATGTTAAACTCTCAAAAGACCCACAAATTTTTGTTGGATAATATAGCAACCTATCTACAGATACATATGAACTGAGACACTCACGGTAAAACAAAAATAAATTCAAAATATCTTATTCTTAATTTCTGACAAGGTGCCTGTAAGGGCAGGGAATAGGAATTCAACAGATATCAAAGTCTAACAAACATGTTACTGCCGTTTCCCGCCAAAATTGTGGATTTTCTAATGGGGAGAATCATTTCTACAATATTTTTTTCACCGATTTGTTGTAGAATCACTGTTCTTGTGGTGAGAAGTGATTACGTAAATAAAAGCATATGTACATATAGGTTATTATCCGTGCAATATTTTAGCTAGTAGTATGTGGACGATTACTAACATGTGGGATGCACAAATAGTACATTCCATAGAAAATTTGATGAAATGCTTAGAACATCAGTAAGCATGAAGAATTAGCTGGTTTATATTTGTTGCTGTCTGTCAGACTTTATTCAATATGACTCACTGTCAAGTAATTTTACAGACACGTACTTTTGTCATCTTTGAATGGAAAAAAAATCTGGTAATTTTTGCAGTTTTCATACATTGTTCTATTTCTGATGATACTGTGGTTTTAACATGCTTATATCAAGAACATCGAATATTTTAATATTTCAAAAATGTGCCTTGAATTTGAGCCTGAGGACCACTTTCTCTGAAAATTAAAAGTTGCAAACCAAATTCTCCAAACTTTGCCAAATGAAACCTTGTTCCTGTCCTTTCAAATAATTCAAAATAATAAGAGATTTTAGAGTCACCATCTTGTTTTCAAGGAATCAACAATCATTTGTTTTCCCAATAGAATTGACAAAGTATTTGACAGCCATTTTGGATTTGAAATTGTTTAATTTTGATGTTTTTTTCACATCTATTTCAAAATCTTGCCTGGTGATCCCAGACTTTTTTCTTGATTTTAACTGAAATTGGGTTTCAGTTTTCTTGAACAAAGTAGCGGTTAATGTTTCAGACCTTTCTTTCTATAGTGAATATTACATTAAAAAACTCAAGTAAACAGAGGAGTACCTTTAAAACATCTACTGTACATACACACACAGAGACTTCATCCTCCACTGGTACTTGTCACCACATTTCAAGAGGCCACGCAACTGGTCACCAGTTCCTCTTTCTGATCATGTTCTCTTATTTGCAGCATGATATATTACTGAACTGTACTTTGTAATGTCTTAAAGCCATTTAGAAAGATCTGCCTGTCAAAACACAGTGTATAGGCTTGCAGTGTATTTACATTGCTTCCCAACATGTCTCATGCTGTTGAAAGAACTTGGTACTTTCATGTCCGCTGTATGTTACCCCCGACAACAGATGGCTAGAAGCCATACTAGATGAATGTTTTAGTAAGTAACAACTTACACTTTCCCATTCATTTTACCATGGTTTACCACCAGAATTATGGTTGTGTATGAACACCCACACCCTCTCCACCTCCTCCCCTCCCCCTCTCTGATATCCAGGTTCTCAAATCTTAGCAAAAACGCATCATAAACCACAGCCTCTTTTACAGCATCATCCAAAACACATCATCCGTCAAGAGGATATTATTTTGTAGTGTCAGCTCTGGTTTGTGAGAAACACTGAAGGTAAAAGTCTACATGTATACATGTATATATCATAGTCACGTCTATCTGTATAGTCCTTTAGGGCTAGTAAATAGACATCATTTCAATCTCACCAAGAATGAAACATGACATATAGAAGTTGTTGGGATTACAACAAAATGACAGACCCAGCAGAAAGTTGCCCAAAGCATGTTTACATTTAGTACAACTCAAGAATTCTTTCAGATTTGCTAGCCCTAGCAGACTGATGTTAGTTTATCATTTGGCTGGTACACACATACACAACCTTTAACATGTTACATATGTAATACCGTAATGCAGGTAAAAGTGTTAATGTCAGCTTTAATTCAAATGCACCAATAATCAATAATCACATATACTGCTGACAAAACACCCATGGGACGATGTCTCCTATACGCAGTACATTTATCTAGCCATTGCTATTAATAGGACACACCTGTGACCTGTACATATACACATCCCAACCCCCACACACATGCAGACCACCACCACCTATACATTACATGTACATGTACATATATGCACCCCCATCCATAACCATATATAATCCTACAAGCAACATATAAAATACACATACATATGTATCAAAGACAAATATGATACCTGATATATATGTATCAACACAAATGTACTCACATACCTATACATATACCCACACACACATACATACATGTACACATACCCACACATACAACACATGACTGATGTAGAGTAAATGCACACAATTAAAAATAATGTATTTGTAAACACACAAAAACATGATATACATGTACATACAAGTATACACATGTGCACATACCCATGCATACACACACATGACTGAAATAGAACACACACATATACATACACACACATATACAAATGTACATACACGCACACATGCACACACGTAGACACACATACACACATACACAGTAGTCTGAGTGACGAACTGATAATGTAATTCTGTATAGCATCAATTCATCCTCTGCACAAAACACAAATGCTCCTGATTCCACGATAGGAAATTACATGAACAGACATATATCACTGAACCACAATAAAGTGAAATGATTACAATCGCCACATACAAATTTACATTACACACTTTCTTCTCACTGCAGACACACCTTGTACATGTATATCCAACAACATCATAAAACTATCATAACTTTTCACTTAGAGTTTCCACAACTCAATCTGTTATTTCACTGAAGCCATATCAACTATTTTAGGATGTTTTTTATCTCGAGGAATGTATATAAATGTCTATACCTTGTCAACACATGAACTGATTACACAGCGTTGAAACGCTAGCTTGACAAAAGAGTCATAAAGTCTGTGTGGAAAATTCCGCAAATCTGTGACACTACCAGTGTATCTTTATAATGTTATTAAACACTCATTGCTATCCTGTATTTGATAGTAAGTGGTACTTTTTTATAGCTGCAGTATAACATGTATATTGTACTAGTAACTTACTTTATTTTCAAAATATTATATCTACACAATTGTATATTGTACCAGTAACTTACTTTATTTTCAAAATATTATATCTACACAATTGTATATTGTACCAGTAACTTACTTTATTTTCAAAATATTTATATCTACACAATCGTATATTGTACCAGTAAATTACTATGTTTTCAAAATATTTATATCTACAAATGTATTTTGTACCCCCTAACTTACTATTATATCTACAAACATATTTAGCATTCTATTTTATGGTTTTATGGTTGCAACACATGTATCCATAACTTATTTTGGTTTCAAAAAATTTATATCTCAAAATGTACGTTGTAGCAACCTGAACTTACTATATCTACAAATGTATTTAGAAACATAATGTTTTTATGACTGCAACATATGTATTAATAACTTATTTTGGTTTCAAAATATTTATATCTAAAATATATTTAGCAACCTACATGTAAACCTCTTTGATAGCTTTCCTTTTTATAGCTGTAGTAAATGTATTATTATATCCATAATTTTTATTATCAACATATTGCTATCTACTAATGTACTTGGTAACCATATCATTTTAATAGTTTTCTTTTGAATAGCTGCAGCATATGTGCATAATTGTAACTTTAACTTGTATTTTCAAAATTGCTGTTCTGATGATATTAATAATAATAATAATAATATTAATGTTGGTTTTTATTTAGCGCTTTCCCACTCTGTGCTCAAAGCACTTTACAATTAGTACCTCTGGCTCAGATATATATCGGCACAACAGCCCTTTATACTAACTTCCTCAACTCCCTGGGGAGCATACAATCCATTGCAGCCTTTATAAGTGCATAGGATTAAAACATTCACATTACAACCTCTATCCTACCAGGTCCTCAATTATACAGCTGGGTGGACTGAGGCACAGTCGTCGTTCATTCAGAAACAAACAGCAGCGATGGGGCTCGAACCTGCAACCTGCAGATTCCAAGCCGGCCACTCTATACATTCGGCCATCATGACTCCACAATGACGATTCTCAGTTAACATGAAGAAAGCTAGTCAAAGCTACATTTGTACATTTAGAAAGTGAGAATCTAGAAAGATACACTTTTGTTGAGACCATCCACCATTTGTATTTTGATACTTGTGACCTTACAAATCTTTTACATGTAATTAAAGATTGTAAAGCCATGCATACTAAAACTAAATTCCACCTCTCTTCCAAATAAATTGTGGAAATATGATCAGAAATGAGGATAAGGCAGGATAGGTACATGTAAGATCTAACTAGTGAGATCTTTACACACTTTACAATGGTGTCAACTAAATTATTGGTACCTGAAATAGAACATTACTGCCTACATGTAAGTGCATTATAACAATAATGAATATTCAATTTTTTGGTTGTCACCATACCCACATACATTACTATAACTGTATTAGGCACAAGTGAAAATAAGCCAATCTTCTTGTTCTATTTAGACCCTCTAATATAGCATGAGGTAAAATGCTATTGCAGGTACCAAGAATTATATACAGTAAAGTTTTATAAGATTCCAACCTCTCTGTTACCACGGTTCCCAAAGCCTAGTTAAAAAGCTGGGAGTACAAACACTAAGTACAGTGCATAGGAACTGATGCATGTCAATATTGCTTCCCATGGTGACATTCTAAATATATTCATGAACAGCTGGACTATAATTAGACAACATTTTAATTAATTGCCCACTGCAGTCATAACTTATCTTTGTGTCTTTTCTCTTTATTATACTACACTTGTGTGAAACTTTTCCTACTAACTGACATAAAAGTGTAGATGATGTAACAGGCTTAGACTATGGCTATAAGAATCAAAAGAACTTTTCATGCATACACAATGTATTAATACATGCATCAGTTTTGCACTGCTACTTCACTATCTAGCTGCAGACAACATATAACATGGTTCATATGTACATTTTTTTTGTAACAACAGAGGTGATAAAAATGAGATTATCATTCAAATTGAAATTTGAAGCCTGTGTATCAAATTTAGTACTACATGTACTTTGAGGGTAGACATACATAGTTCAGAGACATAAATTCTACTAAACTTCAATGTACTGTTTAACAACTTCCATTGCTCCTTAGCATTAAAACTTTCCCTACAGATCAACACATGGCACACTATAAATAGGTGATCACAAACTGTCTAAATGTGGTTTCTTCTACATCAGAGAGGGACAGATGTTACAAATCTCATACACACTTTGCAAGTAGATGAGATTTAATGAGAATTTATTCTTTAGTAGGCACGGCTGTCCTTCTGTATATCAAGTGTTTTCAAGACTGTTAACATACACATTTTATTTTTGTTTATTTGCATGGTGACTTGGTCTTACAGGAATGTGTTTAAGACAATGTTTCCCATAATGCACCATTCAAGATGGCATACACTATACAATTCGGTTTTTATTTATTTGTACGGTAATTTGTTTTTCTTGAAAACAATATTTCCCATAAGGCAACATTCAAGATGGTATTCACACTGTATATACACATTTGGTTCTTATTAATTTGTACGGGTAATTTGGTCTCACGGGAATGTGTTTTTCTTGAAGAGAATGTTTCCCACTTTCAACATGGTGTGTATACAGAAAATTAGCCTACTGACTTAGCTCTCTTGCTTCTCAATGTCAGTAACGAGAACATTATTCTGTCAAGCAAGTATGTCAAGTTGATTATACAAGTCTCTAGGCTAGTAGGAAATTAGTGTGTTAGAATACTTGCAACAAAAAATGTCACCTCTTTTAGGATCAACACACCACATTACTTATGGCATCAGAAAATACTAGGCTACAGATATACATGTACATGTACAAAATTATATATATATGGTTTTCTGAAAACTGTATGTGGTACATGGTTTCTGAAATTTAGTTTGTGGTTTTGTAAGTCCATCAACCATCATTCAGCCCTTTCCCAGAATGAACTGGATACAGAAATGCAACGAGGACACACAGACACTGTACAAGTACATATGTATACCATAATAGTGCATATGTGTATGTCATCTTTGTGCAAGGTTTGAATGAAATGTAATTCATGCACATCACAATTAATATCAAACTGTAACCACTGAGTACACTGTACATGGTTCTTCCTACAACTTTACAACATAGTGTGTGTGTGTGGGGGGGGGGAGAGAAAAAAAGCTGTTATTTCATAAAACAAATCCTAAATAATTGACATAATATATGTTGATTCACAAATGTTTACATACGGACATCAAGTATACACAGTACCATCCATAAAGGATAATATAATTGCCTAGTGGTAAAACCTTACCATCATGCAACAAATTAAAACTTTGTTGACAAACACATCCTAATTCATAATTGTTTACACATGAACATCAAGCCATAGATTCACCAATGACTAGTAAACATATCATTCAGCTAATGTAAACATACACACTGTGACTGAGTTCATATAAAGGATGATAAAAACTCATCTATCCAACGATGATAACATCTTTCTTTCACTTTCACTGAACTCAATGCTCATACATTTTCCTTTTAATTCATGAGTATTCTGACACAGTAGGTGAGTGATGTGCTAGGTAATAATTTCAAGGATTTTACTTCATTAGTTGCTGAGTACAGTATATGTATATCTGACTTTGTCTATAACATTTAACACAGTTCTACTATTGCTTTCATTAGTCTCCGAGTACACTGATAGTTTGCACATTTACAATGTGTATGCATGTATGACCAGGTAACCAGGTGACTGGGTTACACAAAACTCGGCTCAAGACATAATTTCTGACTAGACTTGCCCAGTGCTAACACAAGACCAGCGCTAACACTTCATGTGTTAGTAATTTGATTGACTAAAGCTGTACTAGATACAACAGGAACATTCAGTTTTCTGTAACTGTTTTGTTAGATACATTTGTATAATTCACTTACTCCTAATATTGTACACCCTGAACAGTATTGAATCAGCTGTGAGTTAATGTATCTGTGTACATTGTAGCTATACACATACATTATGTAATATGGTACATACATGTATACATTGTATCCAATGAATTGATTTCTGGGTCCCCACCCTAAAACCAGTGCCCAAGGTGATCATAATTTCAACCTTTTACTCTACACTACATACAGTAATCAAATTGACCTCTAATTTACATTGCCAACATCTAATTATTGGTATTATAAACATTTTCCATGAATCTACACCTATTTTTGATCAACTGATTGAAAACATAATATTCAAATTACAGTTACTCCAGCTTCAAAGTCTGTATCAGCCCTATAACATGAGACTGTAGCTCACACTGTCGGTGCTTATACTGGGTTGGCCACGAACATCTCACTAATACATGTACATTGTATGTGTTAGCAGCCAGAAGGGTTCGTGTAAAAGTCTCCAAAAACCCAAAGTTAACACCAGACAAGCACAGTGCTAACACTGGGCTGGCATTAATATTTCACTAGCATGTGTTAGTAACTGGAAGGGTTAAAGTCTGCAAGCCAAAAGTTATTGTAGCTCAGTGCTAATACTGGGCTGGCATTACAAACCTCACCAGCATGTGTTTACAACAGAGGAATTAATACCTACAATATACCACCCCCATATTAACACCATAGACTAGACATATTGGAAAGAAATCTTTGGGCTTATGATACAATTACAATGTACATGTACCAAACTGTAATGTTACCAAAACAGTGACATTTTCACCATGTACTGACATCTTATATTTTGGTATATTTTACTAAAATTTCAGCCCTAAAGAAATTCTTATTCAAAATGTCAGTTAGGATAGCAAATAGAGTGGTAGTGCATAGTCCTTCGAGTCAATGTGTAGGCGATAGGGAAATAGAAAAAGAAGGTTGTTGTATTCTTGCAAGTCCCTATAGTTATATACGCGTATAGCACATGGAGTTACTGTGCTAACCAAGCATTAAAATGATTGATATTTTTATGACACACACTGGTGATAAAATTCTATTCCAGGTCGAAATTACATTTATGTAATTGTTATGTTTTGTTGATGCTATTATGAAATGTACTTTATCTGCTAACAGCTGTCAACAAATACATGTATGTTGTCAAATACTCCTAGTAATGGAAGACAGACATGTGTCACAACTCATTTCCCTGCAAACACAGTACATTGTACATGTACTTCAAACAAAAAGTTGTCAATTTTTCTCACTTATCAGGGTTCTCTATTAATCCTGTCCAAACCTAATAAATATGGAAATTATAAGAAAACTGATTTGACTTTGTTTACACCAGTCTTGTAATTGAATTATTGTGTGTAAATTGAATTTCATCAAGTATACCCAACATACGATTGACTTACTGTTTATTCACTATCTACCACATACAGGCTTTGTAGAGTGTGTTTTGGCAACGCTTGGTTGCATATTATTGGATCACTCCAAATAGGTGTTAAAGGTGGAATGAAACTACATATGGACGACACATTGCAAGAAAATTGAATTTCCAACACATACTTCAAAGTTTATTTTGTAATGGTATGATTTATATCAAAAACCGAGAAAAGTAATTGGAATAGAGTCACCTCTACTACTACATAAACTTTCCAAGTTATTGACTCGTGTACTTTTCAACCAAATCTCAATCTCATTTATTATCAAATATCCAATAATTAAGTTGCATCTATCCCAGACAGCTGAGACGTTGTTGGTGATGAAAGGTGTTATCTATTTCACTGATTACACACTTGAAAACATTCATTTTAAATCTCAATACACAGATTGCTAAGTACTGTGTACTGGTCACAACCATGTGACTTTCTTTGGTTTATTTATTAGTTAGTATTACTCAACACTATGCAAACACATTCAGAGGACAGGTATATCATTTTGATGTTCTACCAATGCAAGCTGCAGATACAATGTAAATTGGCAATTGTCATATCCGACCTTTGTGCTAGATTTAAAAGAAATTGGCCTGTGTATATTTATATAAAGACATTACTGTGTACAGTGTAGTGTTAGATATACATGTCTGGACAGAAGCATGTGTAAACCCCCCCCCCCCCGCCCCCCCCCCCCCCCCCACCATTCGCGAACAAATATAAGTTATCTATTACAAGAAAACACCACATGCCACCACAACCCCCTACCCCCCAGTTGAGGAGGAGGTGCCATGTTATAGATGTGTGACGGTAATGGAAGAAAATAGGAGTACAATGTATATTGTTACTACAATACTATCAAGTGTTTTGTTCAATGTTTGGAACCCCGGTTTGAAACCCAGGTTTGGAACCCTGGTTTAAACAGAGGAGAAATCTGATCACACTAGCAGATTTCCATACATGTACAATACCTTATTGTTATGTCATCATTTTGGTAGGAAAGTGAAACCCTGTAAAATGACTGGGCATCTCATGTAGACATGACTTTACCAAATGTAAATGTATTATCAAAAAACACTGATTATGCAAATCACAGTAACATTATCATAAATTTTCTTGAAAGAACACTTTTATTCCGCATTTTTATCCCCAAGTTTTCAACAACAAGAACAATCCTTCCTCTAGACTAGTACATGATGTATGGCAACATTAAGTGGACTGCTGTCACTCAAAAGGTGAAAACGAGCTGATAGTCGGCAAGATGTACTCATTACGTGATTATGTCAGATTACGACAGTGATGTCATCGAATTGGACATCATTGCGGAAGATTCTAAAATATCAGTACCCAAACTGAGGCTTTAGATGAATGTCAACTTTGTCTAATCTTACTCTCTTACTGTCAAAGTAGGCAGTGAATTGATTTGAACCGTTACATCAGATAGTCTCCAGTCCAGACAATCCAATCTAGTCAAATTCAAATTATAACCCCAACATTTTACTTACTCACTATAAAAATCCTAGTTTTGAAGGATTTAATTTTCCATGACTCAGCTGTGTTGTGTATATTTCATTTTCATTGACAATAGAAACATATTAAAACTACAAAATAGCTACTTTCATTGGGATTTTTATTTCACTAGAAAAGATACATTTGGGAAATTACTGGACATAAATTCCATGAGAGATTGAAGTGCTTCGAAACTAGAGTATAAACAAATTAACAAAAGGTGAAATTATTGTATGACATGGAAGACAATAATTGATTGAAATGAAAATATTGATGTTAAAAACGATGACAATCTAACTAATTATCATAACAGAATATTTGACATAATCATAATCATATTCATTCATGTATACAGGAATTCAGTCTGACTCTTTATAGAAAATTGAAATTTATACTGATAAAATACCAACCAAAATTATAATATTTCATGTATTTGCCATTTTGATGTGACAGCCAAAAACAATTTCGCTGAAACTTGCTTAGGCCTAAAAAAAAAAAAGATTGTGTTGTTCTGATTAAACTCAATTTTAGAATAGGTGGGGCAGGTAGATAATTCTTTTAATATTTTTTTTAAATATTTTTTTTTCATGTGTGAGTGTCTAGTTCAGGTACATGTATATGTAGTTATGTTTTCCATATAATAGTGTCTTTGTTTTATTTATTTCTCCCTAACAGATGTACAGCCATTACAGATTGGAAGAACAGTTTTATATTGTCTTTTTAAGTTGATGTCAGTTTCCACATCCACTATTTCTCGCATGACTTATTATTTTTTTCCCGAATACGTAAAAAAGTTTAGAATCAGCAGTGAAAAGCTAGGTGGGGTTAGGTAACCAGAACTAAATTAAAGCATGACATCAATACATACCAAAACCAAAGGAGATTAACATCAATACATAGTCATGTACTCATAGTTAGTTGTAATAGAAATTGAAAATTAATATACACAGAAATATTGTAGTTCAGAAATCAAATATTGCTGCAATTATTGAAAGATATATCTGTGATTAATACAGTCATGGAGTTGTATTTATAGAAAATGCAACAACAATTTCCTAATGTCATTTTTGTTAGTAAAATAACTATTAAAGGAATATGTATGAGATGAATTTTAATGTACGCAGTTATAGACTTACATTTATCCATATATAATAACATATTTCATATTAAAATATGCAATATCACGTTTTTAAACAAAACTTGCTCTCAAAATGTTTTTCGGAAATTTGCATTAGAAATAATCAACGGGAGTTTTTGTGATTATGAATATTACACGATACTGGTTATGATTAGAGAATTGTAGATATCTAACAAAACAACATATTATACTTGTTAATTTATGAAATATTAAAAATTATTTTGCATAAATTACCATCAGCATTTTATCATTGCGAGGAAAATTTGAAATTTAGAAAATAACACTTAAACTTGATACAAGAGAATTACTGATCTTTCAATATGTTGTAATTATTACATGATTCACAGTTGTGGATGAATTTCACTTTTTGTAAGTTTCTCCTTTGCATACAGTGCTACATGTATGATGAGATATATTCCAAAAGATTTTTATGAAGCAGACCTGCCAAATGTTCAAAAATTCATACATTTACTACAATCCAAAAATACAAATAGTATTCGCAATGTCAGTAAATTTTTATTCTATGCTTTCAAACTCAGTGAAACGAGATAGACTCTACTATACCACTATTACCGGTATTACCTGTAATCACAATCTCTCCTTTGACTACATTTTAGTACTATGAAATAGCGCATAGGGCCGGTGGCATAGTGTACAAAAACACGTAGATGAATAAATTATTATTATTATTATTATGATATCAATTTACATATTTTATACAATATCTTGAGACAATGTATTTGCATTTCTCAATAAATCATATGATCTGCAGACTGAAGAGAGGTCACTGGGGTCAAATAAACGATGTCTTCACCGTAATACACGTGACCCTAAACCAATATCAGCCTTCAACATGGGGGAATATTTAGATAAATACGGTATTACATATTCGCCTTCTAGCAATGTTATTGCATTTAACTTTACCAAGGTGAAATACAAGGCAAGACTTTCTATTAACCTTAGACTGTCACTCAATGGGGTCAAATAAATGATGTCTTCATCATAGGACAGATGATACTCGTCACAGCAAACCAACACAAGCCCTCAACATGGGAAACATTTAGATGATTATTATATATTTGCCTTCTAGCAATGTATGTAACTTGACCAAGGTCAAGTACAAGGCAAGAACTCCAATTAACCTTAGAGCTGTCTGTATTTACCTAGGAATAAAATGCGATGCAGTAGACATATTAAAATAATTATTTTAGCTTGCTTTGATGAATAATTATTAAAATGACGTGGTAGAAAATTATCAAGCTAATATATATTTCACTAACATACATTTTGTTCTTATATACAATAGACTTAGAATTCCCTTGTGTGATATAACCAGCAAGTAATCTAGTTCTTATACAGTATTGTTACAATTTCTATTAGTCCTTCACTCATGACTAGAACCACAACTATGACTAGAACCACAACTACGACTAGAACCACAACTACGACTAGAACCACAACTACGACTAGAACCACAACTACGACTAGAACCACAACTACGACTAGAATCACAACTACGACTAGAACCACAACTACGACTAGAATCACAACTATGACTAGAACCACAACTATGACTAGAACCACAACTACGACTAGAACCACAACTATGACTAGAATCACAACTACGACTAGAACCACAACTACAACTACGACTAGAACCACAACTACGACTAGAACCACAACTATGACTAGAATCACAACTACAACTAGAACCACAACTACGACTAGAACCACAACTACGACTAGAACCACAACTATGACTAGAATCACAACTACGACTAGAACCACAACTACGACTAGAATCACAACTACGACTAGAATCACAACTACGACTAGAATCACAACTATGACTAGAACCACAACTACGACTAGAATCACAACTACGACTAGAACCACAACTACGACTAGAACCACAACTACAACTACGACTAGAACCACAACTACAACTACGACTAGAACCACAACTACGACTAGAATCACAACTACAACTACGACTAGAACCACAACTACGACTAGAACCACAACTACGACTAGAACCACAACTACGACTAGAACCACAACTACGACTAGAACCACAACTACGACTAGAATCACAACTACGACTAGAACCACAACTACGACTAGAATCACAACTATGACTAGAACCACAACTACAACTACGACTAGAACCACAACTACAACTACGACTAGAACCACAACTACAACTACGACTAGAATCACAACTACGACTAGAATCACAACTATGACTAGAACCACAACTACAACTACGACTAGAACCACAACTACGACTAGAATCACAACTACAACTAGAACCACAACTATGACTAGAACCACAACTACGACTAGAACCACAACTATGACTAGAACCACAACTACGACTAGAATCACAACTACGACTAGAATCACAACTACGACTAGAACCACAACTACGACTAGAACCACAACTACGACTAGAACCACAACTACGACTAGAATCACAACTACAACTAGAACCACAACTACGACTAGAACCACAACTACGACTAGAATCACAACTACGACTAGAATCACAACTACGACTAGAACCACAACTACAACTACGACTAGAACCACAACTACAACTAGAACCACAACTACGACTAGAACCACAACTATGACTAGAACCACAACTACGACTAGAATCACAACTACGACTAGAACCACAACTACGACTAGAACCACAACTACGACTAGAACCACAACTACGACTAGAACCACAACTACGACTAGAATCACAACTACAACTAGAATCACAACTACGACTAGAACCACAACTACAACTACGACTAGAACCACAGTTGGCATCCAGACTAGCCAGAAAGATACACTTCATAGGTTCACCAGTAGTCCACGACTGCAAACTTGTATGTAACATGTACATTATATGTTTTATTGTAGGGTTTCTGAACTACATAGATTCCAGACTCAACCCCTACAGGCCATTCTGAATATAAGATTATGTTGAAGAGTTTCTCCACAACAAGATAAGAAATGGTTGACATAAGGTCAGAACAATAAATATACGACTGCCAAGTCTTCACATAGAGGGAATTACTTGTATACACAAAGCTCCAAACCAAGAATTTACTATTAAAAACCCTGCTGGCTATAACTGTTCACTATTTCTAATCACTGAAAAATATACAAAACGTTTACTCAGAACAGATAAACTTAATTATACCATAATCAAGCAACTCATAGTGACAAGGCCCCTTAGGTCATTCATAATTTCCTTAGCTACATGTAAATGAAGAAAACTATTTGAAAGTAATATTTAATTATACATACTAAACGATACATACAACACAAATTAACAACAATTAGAACAGAAAGTATGGAAAATATGTTCATGTTACAACTACACGGAACAAACTGATCTCCATCCCAAAATACATACTAGTGGGTATATTGCGATGAAAGCTCATTTGTACAAAAGTGCTGTCTATTAAGGTAATGGATTTAACTTCATATTGCACCAAAATTTCCAGGTTATTCATTCGACCGTGACAATGTTACGATTTTGGATTATGAGTCGGACTGGTTTAGGCGAGGGATTAAGGAAGCGATTCATATTCAGACTTTAAAACCATCCATGAACAGTGATGGGGGACATTACCAAATTCCGAGAATTTGGGACAATTGACTGATGTCACGCAAGCGTCGTGACTTCAGAAAACAGTGACGAAGCCATGGTGGATACCTGGTGAAAGCTTTGGTGAGCTAATTCAATTTTGGTGCAATACGAAGTTAAACCTATCAACTGAGTGTATATATTGTTGCTGCAGTGTTAGATAGTGTCGACTAAGAAATGATTACCTGGTACTTCTTATGTTGTATGTAATATAGAGACTCCACATTCATATATGTCTGAACTTGAAATTTGAATAATCCTATTTTCATAAAACTTTAAGAATATTGATACGATAACGTAAGAAGTATGACCAAATTATGTCTCATTTATCACATTTCATAATAATCTTTGCGGAGTGGAGTTGTAAAATCACTACGGAATCACTTTTACATTCTGACGATATATCTAAAAAAGATAGGAGTATCGCATTGTTATCTTTTTATTTCAACATCATAATATAAGTACCACTGGTTACTGTATCTCAAAATAAAAATTGGTCCATAACTGATAAGGTTTATATATATATTTACATGTAGGTGTAGACATGATGCTTAGAGATACCATAACCCAGTTGGAGAAAGGTAAACAACTTGATTCAAACTTACGCACAGATATGACACTGTAAAATATAGATATTGTCTGGGTCATGTTAATTGCTTGTCATTTTAGAGTTCATTTAATTTGTTTGAACATTTACCTGCACCCCTTCCCCCTCCTTTACCTGCACCCCTTCCCCCTCCTTTACCTGCACCACCCCTCCTTCTCCAACACCTCCACAGTGACACACAAATACATATCCAGCTTTACAAAGACATGAAGCAAGTTAGAAGTTGGTGACTGGAGCACCTTTATTATCTATTCATTTCATATGCTAATAATCTGGATATGTGAATACTCACACTGGTCACCCTACCCCATCCCATAAATATATATGCTCCTCCCCTATACACCAACAATGCTACACTGTAGTAGCACAGCCAGCTTAGTTTTTTTCACATCCCTCTCAGAGATTGAGTTATATTTACTATATAACTTTCAACACATGTAAATTTATGAGCAAACTTATTTTGTGGAACATTTTAATGTCTGTAATCGGATAATCTATGGAGCTATCATATTTGACTAGTAACAGTATACAACTGACACACCTCTCTAGCTTTGTAAAACCTAATGTACAGATGGTTAACAAGTCATAAACTACAACCGACAAAAAAAACACTGGTGTTTGCTTGAAATTGAATGAAGTGAGTTGAGGAAAGACTTCACAAAAAGACAAAATTAGGTAGAAACAACAATACAACTAATACAAAAAAAACCGGGGTGCCTCTGATGTAGCTTTTTTTTGTTCTTCTTGATATCTGTGGACGTTATAATGTAACACTAACAGTCGTACTTCATTTATACACCTTGTACTAAGTTGTAGCATTCTATCAGTAAACAGAGTCATGGTATCCAGGCTCCTGTGGTGTTTATACTTTGATAAGTTACTAACACTAATTATATTGTATGTCTTTGCATAAAACTTGTCTCATTCCTGTTTACCATTAGCAAGCAAATATCTTTTTTGTGAAACCAACTTTCTCTTAACTTAGCACCATGACAATGAGACATTTCACAACAAGGTATTTCAACAAAATGCTTCTCTATACATACTATAAGTTCATAGTTACAGTAAATTGTCATATATGAGTTTCATTAATAATAACACTGCTATAATGGCTTCCTATTTGAATTATCTTTATGGCCTTGTATATAGAAACAAAACAAACATATTCTGATAGCCAACAGACTTCGCTATTTCAGATTGAACATTTTGTCTATTGACTATGTATCTAGATAAATATTGTTTTGTCATTCTATTTAAAAGATGGTAGCTAAATCTAAGAGTTCCTAAAATGTCCATGGATCCCAACCATAACTACACAATGATAAAATTTATGGTAAATTCAGAGTTTGGTTCACTGGTGAAATTTATGCAGGTTCCCCATCCTACACACATTGTCAGATATGGTGTGAGATGCAGCATAAGCTTTTGTATACAAGAATTTTTCTATCACTGCTAGTGTTACCAAGGTTGCCAACCACACAAATCAGTTAAAACACTGACCCAGTGTATTAATACACTTTTACCAGATTCCTTCTTCGTCAGTTTGTTTCTAGGCTTCAAACACTTTGAACAAAAACTTGACAAAGAACTGACAGACTGTTATACTCTGACCTGTTTACATATTGTAACTTACTCTGCTACCCCAAACATGACCCCAAACTTTGTCTATTTCACTATGTCTCCTCTTTTTGGGCCCCTCCCCTCAAACAATTAGAGGAAAGATTCACAGAATATTTTACCCCAGTATGCTTACACTAAGTTACAGGCTGTACTACTTGCCTAGTTATCTCCAACATGACCCTACCCAAACCCCAATACCTCTTGACCTTTGAAAAGGTCAGTATCCAAAGTCACACTATGCATACATTTGAATATCTAATCAGCGTATGCCACATCTACAAAACAAGGTTGTAACACATTGACTAATACATCAATCTTTGACAGTGGTCTATTGTATACAAAATGTATATACCATACCCACACATGTACAGCAAACAACACATTGTCACTTTCACAGCCAATACATTTTTTTGTCAACAACTAATATAATGATTAAAAGGCAAGAAAGTTCCACATCCCACCACACCCCCACCCCCACCCCACATGCTGGATGACATGTACTTCAAAATCAACACTTTAACTGAGGTGTATATAGCCTGGTCAACTTGATGACATTGTGTGTATTTACTTTAACAATAGAAATGATTTAGGAATAAAAGCCAGGCAATAGGTCTAGAGGGTTCATCATTTTTTTTTACATACAATGTACTAACCTAATAATAAATCAATATTGTTTCAGACCCTCCTGTTATTCCCAAAATGACCTAGATTCCATTATATACAACCTCAGTGTTTGTATTAATCTCCTCTCTACCAGGGGGTTATTTGGTAAATGTTTGCACAAAGAAATATTACAAACTGAGCAAAACATGATAAAGGTATGATACTACCACAGCACCTACAATGTACATGTATATATCGCAAGGCTCTATGTTTTGTTTGCACCAGTCAACTCATTTTGTTTATTACTAAATTTGAATACTATTCTTTTACACTAAACCTTGGTACCACTAGGTACAAATCAAGCCCAAAAACAGAATAAAAATATGGTGCTCCAGTACCAGAAATTTCAGCAGCTAATAGATAAAAGTATTTCCTCCCTGGTTACATAACTCCCAATACATATGTATATCAAATTCAAACCACTTTCTTTTCTTTTTTAATTTCTTGCATTACCAGTAAAATTACAATTACAGATATGTTGAGAATATACTGTTCGTCTTCCAAGAATTACTTTGAAACGGTAAGTTGGAAACGACTGCACTGTTTTAATCCATCTACTACAGATCTTGATCATGCAATGTATTAATCAGCATTAATGTCAGGGAACAAGATACCAACTACATGTACCATCAATTTAAGGACATATTAGTCTGCCAGTTAGGAGAGAGACATTAACGCCAAATAATTAAATCATTGCATGATCAAGGTATGTAGAAGACAAATCAAAATGTCACTATAAAATACTATACTAGTAACTATATTGTACTGTCCTAAAGTTATGTCACATGAAAGACAATCTTGTCTTAGACTACAATCTTATTAATAATACTACAATTAATTTATTTGGTTTGACAAAAATATATTACTCGTGTCTGTTACTACCATAATCTTGGCCCGATAACAAAATGTGTGCAGTTCGTAAGATTTTTTTCTTTGTATGTTTCTGTAAATTACACACATAAACCTGAAGAACACAAGAAAGAAAGTAAAAAGTCTGGGTAATATTTGACGAGGTAGATGATGTGTGGAGGTTTGTTTTCAGATGAAAGCCTTATGGGTTTCAATATATCTACTGTGTACTGACTGTGTATTGGGATTCTGCACTGTAGACACCTCCATATTGTTATGCAAATTAATACAGACAGGACAAAGATGAAAGATCTTCTAACATGAGATCTGACTGTCTGGTTTACTCTAGATACACATGACCACTAGACCATTTCTATTCTGAAACAATCTAATCCTTTTAAAACAAACTTCATTTATTTGCATTGAATTTGCAACAAATTTCTACATTGTAGCTTTTTTAATTTTATTTTGATTTAAAATGAGTGTATTTTAATAGTAGACACTTCAAGAATGTTTCCTGTCCTATCACTAGCTCCTAATTCATTCACACATGAATACTTTTCAGTTCATAGTACCATTTCTGAAAAGTCCAGCCGTTGGTCCGCTTATGTAACCATTGGCAACCTAGCGCATGATATAAGCGGTAGAAAGACCTGGATCTTTCAGCTTACATTTCTACCTAACTGTAACTCATATAACTGTGACACATTGATTATGTCATAGACTTTCAGGGTTCCAAATCACCAGTTGTCCAGGGTATAGACTACTAAATTTATACAGTGGTAGTCGGTTACACCAAAGGAAATTAAATGAAAACAGTTCACTTGGATAAATCTGACGACTACTACCAAGCAGACATGTTACACCCCGACATTTTACCTTGGCACTAAGAACAACCACCAAAAATTCACATAACAATCCAAACATTGTCACATACTCTGTATTTTGGCAACATGATATTTTTTGGTTTGAAAAGATAATGATGTAACGATAGTTCATCAGTTCTGGATACATTCACACATACAACAAATGTAGTCTACTTTCTACCTGACAAATTTAACCACTCGCTTTATCCACACCTTGAGATAAGTTTTTTTTTCACCCAAACTGAAAGGATAACATACTGGTATTAATACAATGGTATGAATACAACCATTACAAGTCTCCTACTAATCACCCTGGTTTGCAAGTCTCCTACCTAATCACCTTGGTTCATTCTCTCTCTCTCTCTTAATTGCTTTGGTCACATAGCCTCAGGGGTATCCATTGTCATTTGCATATAATTAGCATACCACTTCAAGACAATTAACATAATTATTTGTCTTGGTTGTGGTTACTCTATCAACATTTTTTTGTCAATTCAGAAGACACTTTGACAGAGACAACCAATTCTACCACTGTACCAGTTTCTATTGAACCATACACACAAACACACAAACATACCAACTCTGCAGGAAGGTCAAAGTTCACATTCCTTTGAATTGATCCCATCGCCTTCATATTCAGATTCTTATTTTGAATCCAATTTTGTTAAACACACACTGCACTTGGAGTTTTGAGTAGGATGTCCTGCAAATTCCTTGTATACACAAACAAGTTTTAATCCATATTCAAAAATTGAATCCCTTTTGAGAAACAGATGTCAAATGATGCTATTGTGGACAATGACTATTACAATGGTATAGACGATCACTGAAGTGTGAAATCCTAGCAAGGAATTGACAACAATCTAACGATCCTTGTGTCTATGTTGACAATAGTTACTTTTGTTGATGGTTTCACATACAATTCTTTAACATCAGTATGTGTTCGTAAGTCAGTTTCGAGTACACCATGTTCACAAGTTATATGAGGACTACTTCACTTTTCTTTTCAAATAAACTAATAACTCAGGGGGTGTCAAACTTCAAAGCACCACGGAAGAAAACACAGTACCACTAAAACCACTTTACAATATTTTCCACAATCAGTTCATAACTTTTAAGTCAATTTTGAGTTTTAGTATCATTCCACTCTATTTGTTTACAAATTTAGAAAATTTGTTTCCATAGCAACATAAAACAAATATTTGTATATTTTCTTAAACCAGTCCATATGTGTAAGTCAGTGTGGAGTTTGGATTACTACTTTTAACAAAGTGTGTCAATCTTTTAGCAAATGATTTGCTACTATGATAAAATAAACTAATATTACATGATTTTTCTGTAGTAATACTTTACGATATATTCTAATCACAGACTATTTCGACGTCAGTATGGAGTTTTGATCTCACCACATCTATAAGCTAGTTTGAATCAAACGGCTAGTTTATATGACAAAATAAACTATTATTAACTGAAGAATGTTCCATAGTAGTCTAAAATTCCTTGTGATTTTCAAGATTAGGTTATCATGGTAAATATATTGTATAAATATATAATCAGTATTTATGTACAGGTATTCTGAACGTATTCTACCAGAGTTCCACTCTCAAATTATGGTACACAATGGTAACAAATTTCTCTGTTACATTGTATCATGTTGGGTGTTTCAATATTCCTCAGGGTGTACACAGCTATGAGTCTTTTATGTACATGCATCTAACAAAAGTTACAAAAACTGTTTGAGTTGCAGCCAGTGCTGCTTTTAATAATTCTACATCAATCAATCATCCTGACATGAACTCACTATAAAATAAAATTCATTTGGTTTGAAGCAATAGCTTCTGTGACATTTACAATACTTACACATTTATCCTTCCTGGCAGACATATGAGGAAACAGTTGATTGGCTGTCAATGACCTTTGACTTTTGACCTTCTGACATCTCACTGATCAGGAACATTCAATTTAAAAAAACGACACTTTAACAAATTGATGTATTTTTATGAAAGGCCAACGGTGCTAGTAAAATGATGTCACTACTCAGATATGGATACATACACATATTTAATATGAAGTCTTCCAGCTCACTCAGACAGAGTAAAAATCTGACATAACTACTCACAAATTTATATAGTATGATGCCTATAAAACAATCACTTCAAATCTATCACAAAACAGCCTATTGTAGGTTACCATAGCAACGATAAAGTAGATCGCTCACTTCTGTCTGATAGCTCAAATGTTAGGTGTTCATAATTATCATTGTTGATATGTAGTCTATTAACCTGTTGTTAAAAATTCACTGTAATGCAGTTTAAACACGCCGGCAAACAGCTATTCCACTGGGATATTTTAACCAAATTATACACCTTTGCAATGAAATCCCAAAAGGATATGTAAAATTCCCTAGAGCAGTTTTCACGCTCCTAAATGCCCTGCCTTGCCGCTAGCCATAACCAGAAACTTTTAACTTCCTTCTAGAAAGGTCATCTTGTTGTGAAGAGAATACAAGTACTTTTAGCCTTTTGATATAGCCAAATACCAGTGACTGTTCAGGGTGTCATCCACACGACGGTACATACTCCTGCCATTGTGTGGACTGTTTCAATGCCTACCTTCATTACAGTTTTTAAATCTCTGAAAACCTACTACACTCTCAGGCCTACCCCTATTAAATTTCCAACCTAGCCGCCATCTTTGACGATCCAATTAGGTTAGAATGTATCCCGCCAGCCCCCATAGCATTTTCACTTCTGATAGTAAGACCATGTCGTGTCCTTGAAATTTGGAGAAGAAAGTACATGTATAACCTACACAACGGATGAATGAGTGAACATTTTAATGAAATACTTCTTTTTGAAATCAATAAGGAGAAGGAATTTATCTATGCTTAGCTTGTGCTTTTCCAAATTTGATGAAGCCAGCAACACTCGTCAAAATTTCAAAGTGATTTGATTGATTTGAGTGAGAGACAGCTCCCAATTCAATAGCCTTATACACTAACTATATTTACAGTTCATATAATGCACAAAAACCACTGTCTTTGATTTAATAACTCTCAACGCGGCAGCCTGGCTGCTGCAATTCACTAAATTAAATACACCACACACTGCCAACGCATATTTTGCCGTTCTCTGCTATCTGAAATATGCATATGTTTTGATTCGGACTCGTTTGCACACTGTGAAAATCAGAACATGATGATGGGGATCCAAATAACCTCTCTGTTATGCTGTCAACACAGGAAAGATTTGTATCCACAGAAAGCTGAGGCAATTTATTTACCCAGTCTTCATCACATACATAGAATGGAGTAGTTTGCCTTATCAAACCATGTAAGACTGATGTTTCTGGCATCCACTATCTTTTGACTAATTCCCTGCTTTTAACCCTTATCAGTACCGGTGGCAACATGCTTCTTGCCTTCAGTGTATCACTCAACTAAATAGATCAATTTTCTCAAAACACATCAGTGGATTTTTTTCCAGCAATCAGAAAATAACACTAAATTTTCTAGGAACCCCAAAACATTAGTCTATCAATATAGATGTATGTTTTCAATTTTGATAAAATGGAAAAGGTGGTAGGTTTATAGTGCATTTCCTAACTTAGTTGGAATCACCTATAAATGCACTGAGTGAAAGCCTTTTATATTACAGGATCAGGAAGAACAGTGGGCTTCAAATATTGATTCTAAACAGTAAAAATACAAAATTACACATTTTACTAATAGTAGTAATACAGGCTTAGTACTTGCATCAAATTTCAACATAAGCATATGTTTCCTACTGACATCAAAGCTTACTTCTTTGTTTTTATATACAGCAAACTTTGGAGTGTGGAAACATCTAACACTGACTTTACAAGCTTGCCATTTTTAAATAGTTTCATTTACATGTAATTAATGATTTCCGATAACGCTCCAGAATTATACTAACAATTGTAAGTCAACAAACAATTATAATAACAATAATTACGTCAATATGTGGACATCAGTTTCTTTGATTGTCGTTTCTAAGAACGGGTGCGAGTACATATTTATAGGTCGTCACAGTGTTACATCCAATTTGCTAGCTACGAGGTCAGATTTATTTTCCCCCACAATGCTAAAGTTGACACCCTCTCAGCTCAATCTCCGTCACAACCCGCCCATCGAGACGTGATTCCCCCAAACTAACTTCAACATTATTCGCGGGGTGCTGTACCGCCAACGCACAGAGTGAGGAGGGGAAGGCAAATGCCACGTGAAGGGTTTGTGAATTCCCTCATCGGGAGGTGTAAAATCACAACATTCTATGGTAATTTTCGAGCGGATTTCGGTATGCAAAACTGACGACAACTGAATAGCTTGGAGGTGTATTGAGTGACCACAAACGAAGACACTGAACAAAGGGCTGGCTATGTTGCAAGTTCGCCTAGGAAAAAAAGCGCAACTTTTACCCCTAGCGATCTCTTCAGCGTTCTTTGGCAGAAAGATGAATGAAGTAATATGTCTGGTGGAAAAATATGGCAAATCTGAGGGTTTAGTAACGCTAATTTTGTGAATTTCAAACCAATGACAAATGTAAACAGAAAATCAGGTTTATTCACTATCGACGGTGCGTCACCTTGGACGGGCCTCGACTGTGTACTGCACTGACACGAGAGTTAAGCTGACACAGGAAGTCACTCACAACTACCATCGTTGTAAACTTCGGTGGCTGTAAACACAAATTATTGAGATTCGGTGGGTCTAAATCCCTTCAAAGTGGTCGTAACACTCGACAGATGTGTTAGTCTCGCGATCGCACAGAGCAAACAAATCAAGCACTTCTAACGATGTGTACTACCGATCACCAAAAACGGAGTGTCGACCTCAGATATATACTGATGTTCGTCTCACATCGCCACTAAAAGTGGTGCGGAACGGACGAATTAAAACATATCTGACGCCATACTCGGTGTATATATATTCTAACTAAACATACCTGATCTGGTAATCTGTAAAAGCACGAGAAATACTGCTGAAATCCTTAGAAGTATACACTGAACTTTCCCGAGATCCGCCATGGCTGTAACAACCCAGTTTGTTCAGCCGTATTTAATAAGTTGTGACGTCACATCGCCCTCCCATGTACAAGTTGCACCCCCTCTGGGACAATAGAAAAGTCCGCGCTGTTAAAAAGTTTCGTAAGTTTAGAAATGAAGAATCGACGAAAAATCATAAAAATTACAAACTTTCACAAGACAGAAACAGAATTTCCTACTTGAATTTTGCACCGTAGCGATAAAATGTTTTTATGGGATACCGGTGCGTGAGAGTGAAATAAAAACTACGAGAATTTTCACTACCTAGAACCATCTACTCGTAGCCAGTGGTAAAGAAAGTAAGGGATGTAACTTGAAGAAGAACTGGAGGAGATGAAAGGAGATATTCATTTACACTTGTCTAGACAATAGACTTACGTAACACCGAATCTTCTTTTACAGTAATTAAAATGACTATGATGTTTTCTAAATGGTCACAAGGGGGCGCCATACATTCATAAATTCATAACTCACAGCTCTACCTCTCCAAGTTACAGAATATTTAGAATTGTGTCGATGGTTATTCTATTGATGCAAGAGACCATTTCATCGGTCAATTGTTCAAGTCTACCAAACTAAACTAATGGCATTGCCCTCCGTTTGCTTTGATCAGCCTGCTTTGATGACCGTTTGGCCCCAAGCCGGGGCGGTAGTGACGCCATCTAGGCGCCTACCATTCAGTCACTCAGTCACCGAGAAAGCGAGAGGACCGTCTCCACTTCTTGAATAATTCATCGACTTTCATAGCGTGAGCCGGAAAAAGCGGACTTGTTAATCGACTTTTTGCAAGTGAAGTGTTGAAATGTGACGGAACAAATCGTTAAGCATTGTATTTCGATACATGTTCTCTCGAATATAAACTCAAATGTGTGATAAAACGCTAATTGGCGAAAATCTGGACATGTTTAATGTTGGAGGTCACAAAAAGACTGTTGGTAGATCTATGAAAACACTTGACAAGGGGAAACTTGAGAGAACTCCTGGTAATATTAGTATTAAATGTACCTTAGAACGTGCCACCAATGTAATCATATGTCGTTGAAAGCAAAACAGTGTGAAATCCAGGACTTCTGGCTTCAGTCCATAGACTTGACAAACTAATTTGTATTTCATTTTTTAGGTAAGTATATATTGATCCATTCACCAAACTTAACACCGTCAATTTAACAAACCAACGAGCACACACAATAGGAATACAATGGGTGAAAACGGTACTTCAGGATCACTCTACCAGCGTGTCTCATTTAATAAAAAAGTGTTCTGAAGTGGTCGGACTCGGTGACGCGGATGTATTTACGTTCACGAGTCTGGATTGATTTATAAGTTTGTTTTTCAATTCACTATCAAAACTATCGAGTTCTGTCAATGCATTAAGTTCATCCTCCACGTAGCTGTGAACTCAACAATTCCCCGTTATAACTGTGTATACATTACACATTCAACTTTAGTCTAGTAGTTTCTAGCAATGCATTCTAGTTATAATATCATTGTAAAGGTACGAGAAACCGGTATTGATGAAAGTGACATTATCGATATCCTATTGTGTAAGTGAATGCAGTCGACAACCATGGTATGGCATTATAGGCGCGTTTTTCCACCATTTACGTCACGAATTAAATATCCATGAAATAATAATAGGTGATGATGGGGACCAAGCCCAGACTGTCGCCGGTCTTACTAACACCTTTACATCCGGGGTTCGCTTTCTTCCCCCTGGCCTCTTCAGTACGATAAGTAATTTAAAATGAAGTGAATATATATCAGCTGGAGGGGAAATAAAATATACATACAATTTCAGTTCATAAGAACTATGATTATATCTATATATAGTTAGCAGTTCTGTGACAACCATTGTCATACAGGAGGGGACAGTCTTAGGGAAAGTAGTCTTCCTAAATTAAAGTCAATTTGAAATAATGGTATTGTCCATTAACTACAGGTCCATATGCTATCATTCTTTTCGGAAAGTGTATGCGATTGGTAGAACAAAAGAGCCTGGGAGAGAGAGAGAGAGAGAGAGAGAGAGAGAGAGAGAGAGAGAGAGAGAGAGAGAGAGAGAGAGAGAGAGAGAGAGAGAGAGAGAGAGAGAGAGAGAGAGAGAGAGAGAGAGAGAGAGAGGGGGGGGGGGTTAAGGCTATCAGTTAATCTGCCCAGTTTTGCTGTTTTCTTCAAATGTTAATGTCTTTACAAGGTAATACAAAATATCAGTCATAACAAAATCATGCACACCATTGCTACTTATGAACCACAAGTCAATTAAGGGCACGGAGCCATAGCTATAGGTACGGGCCGTTAGTCTTGTAAAGCCGGCTACATTTTATTGGTGACACAACTATGTGTATGCAGCGCCATCAACGAAGCTAGCATCACCTCTACCGTGTGAAAGTCGTCAGATACGATATTCAACAATGAGAACATACCTTTATCTTTCCTTTCCCTGGGAAAAATACCCATGCATTTTCAGATTGATTTTAGCATGAATATTTGGTTGCATACTAAAATACTAGTATTATACTGATATTTTCCACTACAAACACATATTTGTTTTGATGACTTTTATTTCCAAGGTGTGTTGCTATGGTTACATATATATTGGCAACTTTGATGGTTTGTTGAACTATTTACTCATCCACGTTACTAGCTAGTTTCTTTCATTACGTCATTCACAACACTCAGTTTGTTATCATACAACTGTTAGCCGAGTCTGTAAGGTACGCCGTGACGGGGCGCCCTCACACATCGGTCAACTCATCCCACCGGTGAGGGCGGAGCGGCACGACGTATCATACAACTGTCAGCCTGACAAAGACAACATTTTCCATGTCTGTGTTTGCTTACAAATTTAAAGGTGCAAGTCAGAAATTGTGGGATAAAGTTTATTTTAGGGAGTTGATATTTCTTGATTAGCTGTTACAGTCAAGTATTGATCACACCTTACAATAATCCCGTCTGACTTGCTTCCTTTATAAACCTCCAGTATTTGTAACTTTGAACTATTTCTTCTTTAACTTTTGTAACATATTGCCTTTGTAAAGAACTACAAACTTTGACTGGAAACAAAGCTTTTTGAACAGCTTAAAAACCTTGCTACTCCTCATAGATGGTACAGTGTACATAGGCTTGATGTCCATGTGTAAACAGTTATAAATTGGATGCAGACTTGATGACTTGTTTATCAACAAATTGTGAATTTCTAGGTTGTTGATAGGATTGATCTCTGGGTAACCATTCATGCCTCAGAAAAGTACAACATAAGCCGAAAATATGAACAAAAAATACCAAAAATATTCCAGTTACAGATACTGGGGGCTTTGCATTTATTAAGTGTTACTTCTATAAGTCTCCAAATTTCCAGAATTATCACAAAGGTCAAAGGTCATGCAATTGGCAAATCTTACAATTCCATCATCACATAATATAACATATGACCTATAATACTGCAAAAAACAGCAGCAAACTTTGTCAACTTTGAACGTTTGTTTAACCTCTGTCATTAGATGTATTAGTGGTGTAGGGTCATATCACATTCCTCACAGTGTGTGTAAAAACTGTGTGTTCACATTTCATGCCATCTTGACTTGTCAATGAATAGTTTAGTTCGTGCCACCATGCCCTATCTAGCCCTTCGAAGCCCGCCCTCTTGTGGTTGGTACATGATTTCATGCATGTTGTGTCAATGCCAAACTTGATATCTGTGACAAGATGAGATGATAATGCCAGCAAAGAACACAGGGCTGTTATCAGTAAGTGATAGTGTCCTAACTGAGTAATCCAGTCAGGGATGTTAACACCTATGTTCAAAATCACATGTTGAACCAGCACCACTGTACAAGCATTAAAGTTGACTGACAGATCACCCGTTGTTGGCACAGTCTAATCTCCCTTTCTGCAGCCTGATAAGCCCACAGGCTGATAAGCCCAGATTGATGATGTCATTATAGTCTAGCATTAAAGGGGCACAGTCTGTAACTTTAGTTTTATGGTACTTGGTGGTTATATTTGATTTGCACTGAAATATAACAAAGTATTGCCAATGACACAAAATATGTTGAATTATGTTTAACATTGTTAAGATGTGAGCTAACATGACAGTATGACAATATTTTTTTTGGGGTACTGAAAAACACCAGTTATGGCTATCAAACTCTTAATATCTACTCAACCATCTCAATCCACGTGCTGTATTGATGCCTATAACTCCTAGTACATGTACTATGGTTTTAGTATGTACTATACAGTGTAGGTGTAGACTGTACGATATGTCATGTCACTCTCCCCTCACCAGTCTGCTCTAACCCCTGAGAGGGTTGACCAACATGTGAGGCCTGAGGGGGCATACCTGATAGACTATGTGTAGTGTGTTGTGTTGACTGACCTTTGACATAACATGACCTTTTATACAGACTGTGCTGCTTTAATGTCATGACTTAGTACGACTGTAAACTTGGCTTATGTTGGTAGACTACCACTTAGTAATAAAGAACTGAGTCTATCATCAAGGCAGCTTCCCTAAATGTTGAAGTGGGAGAAACTCATGCCCACTGACGAGTTTAGGTTGATTTCATCAAATAGACAGTTTTCAGTTGTAACTAGTTAACCAAACCACGACACAAGGCCTGCCTTGCACAGCTGGTTGTCATAACAACTGGAAAACAATCTATCTCTTAACACTGTCATTATTCAGATTCCCAAACTGTTCACATAGAATGCAGTCATTTTATTCTTGGAAATTTTTAGCTGTATGATTTTGTTTTATTTGTGAAAAGCACAAAGCAACTTCTTGACTAATTTTATTTTTAAAATCTCACTTTCATACTAAACTGTATATTGCTGAATGCTCTCTCATTTCTAAAAAGAATTGTTTTAATACATTAATAATATTATTAATCTAAATTTGTCAAAATTGAAAATATCCGTCAATCTATCCAGCAAATCTAAAAAAAAATACATCAAATTAAATGCATAGGTATATGAGGTTATTAGTGCAAATGTTATTAGGAAACTTGCTTCTATACAGAGGAGTATATATTTGAAAACAAACACACATCAAGCATGTGACCATCACATGATATGCAAAACAGTATGTTGAGAAAATATCTATATTATCTAATGAAAACTTTTGCAAGTATTTTTAGGGAATAAGCATGTATTGCAGTTTCTAAATGCTTAAAAGACAAGGATTTAGTTGCATTTCTGGCCATTGAATTTGTATTTTGGTTTTTAAAAAGACACAACTGTGATACATAATATTGTCTTGAGAATCACTTCACCACTATCATGCTTATCCCAAACATTCCATAAAAACAAAGTAATTGACAAAATTCTTCTGTGAGGGTGCTGTTCAAGGGATGAGCCACTATTTGCAGTTTTTGGCTCTGAAAATTAAAATGGATTGTCTCTAAAAAAGAAAGTTAATTCTTATCTACAAATTACGAAGTCCCAATTTCAATGATAAATTTTTAACATGTGACACAAATGATAACTTGTTATTTGTCAGCAAAAGTTTGAGTTGATGAAAACAATAAACATCGTCTACAAATATTGCATAATTACAGAATTATATAACTGCTAGTGGAGAATTGCACTAATTATTAATGTAGACATGCCTATATACTTATTCCACAGTGGGGAAACATTTCTTGTTTTTTTTCTCTCAAATAATTGTCTTTTTATTGATTTTTTGAAACACTCCCTACCTGATACTCTGCCTACAAATCACTCTCAGATACTACATAAATGCTACACAGTACATATACTTGAAAATGCATTTGAACAAAATCGTAAAATGAAAAGGAAAAATACACGATGTATACTTCAAAATAAGACACTAATATGTTTTATGTAAATTCTACAAATAACACATCATCTATTTTGGAAGCTCAACCTGACCTCAATATGAAAGGAATTCTTTTGAAAGGTCAAAGGTCACATAAGATATCTGTTTCATGTCGTTATTATAAAACCCATCAAAAATACTACTTGCACACTACTAATTTTCAGCCAATCACATTGCTTGCAACAAGTCAGGTGACCAATTACACCAATCAGATTACAAATTGCAGAAGTTTGATCACCTGACTGACAAACCAATCAGGGAAGAGATTATCGCTCTCACTATTCAGAATGATTTTATTGAATAAATTACAATTACTTGAATTAGAATGTACTGTTTACAAATGACAGGCATTCCATTAGCAATATGCAAGTAGCAAAGAACTAAATTTAACAGATTATTGGTGGCTATTCTTTTGAGCCAACTGCTTGCTCAGTGATTACTATTTCAACTCATTTTTTGTTACAGTTCTGTCACAGATACTTTTTCTGGGTAGAAGTATGCAATTTCCCCAGTACACAATTTCAAAACCTTAACTTTGGCTGATTTTAATTATTTTGCCATAATTGTCATAGGTCACCAGATGTTGTTGCCATAGTAACTGCTCAACTGCTGGCATGTGCTCTGCAGTATGGTCTTCCTTGCTTCGCATAGAAACTTTGTCCTTCAAGGTTTGCATGACAAACCTGCAAAAATTGATACAATAATATTAAGTAAGCTGATATTTTATAGTTGTTTGTTTGTCTATCAGGTATTCTTTACATTTGTTTGGTAGATAATCTTGATAAATGTCTGTCGATGGCTATCTCTGATTGTCAACATAATCAGTCTCTGTCAGATGATACTGTCCCTACATTACTTGTCTGTTGTGTTTTAAAATTCCATGGTATGACACAAAAAGACACAAAATGCAATTTAAAAAAAACTAAGACTAGTGGTAGCACATAATTACATTGTATTGTCTTGTCTGTCTGTCTGTCTGTCTGTCTGTCTGTCTGTCTGTCTGTCTGAATCAAATGTCTGTCTGTCTCTTTGTCTGTCTGAGTGTCAGTCTCTCAATTAGTCTGTCTGTGAGTCTGTCTGTCTGTCTGTCTGAATCAAATCTGTCTGTCTGTCTGTCTGCATCATAACACTCTTTAATTTGTTTAATAACGTACAGAGCAGGTAAAGCATCCAGAATGCCACTGAGTGTCCAGTGCCTCTACCCATTTATCGCCAGGTTCAATGGGGAACTGACATCCAGCGCACTTGGTGGTGAACATTTCATTCCAATCTGAAAATACAAGAATTCCATAGCATATCTTTAGTATGGTGAGATAACACTTATATATACGGGACTACTAGTGTATGGAATGGCTTTTCATCAAAGATACATTGCCAGACATGAAACCATTTTTGTGTGGGGGTTGTTGATAATAATATTGTCACTAACTCAGCTGTCACAGTCTTTTGTCAAGAAACAAGAAACAAGGTTAAATATGTCCATGCTAAATACTGGAATCACTTGACAGAGATGTATGTAGAGTAACTGTGGTAGTCATAGTTACATGTATGTTGACTCACAGCTGGTGGCTTTCTATTTACATAGTGATCTGAATGAAAGAACTACCACAGTGGTGAGTATGAAGAACTGCGACTAACATAGAAAGAGGTACGTACTTTAATAAAAGATTTTTGTAATAAGCCATTTCATGATGATGGCTTATTTCACAAAGTATACAGGTTGCACCTTTCAAGTGCTTTGATTGAGTCATTCCCCATGATAACCAATTGGTTTACACCTTGTAAATGCTTCAGATCATTCCAATAATAACCAATCAGAATGAACCTTGTGAGGGCACCATACTCAATCTGAATGAACCATGTGGGGGCATCAGGTGATTCTTGTTACAACCAATCAGAATGAACCGTGTGAAGGGATCAGGAGTTTTAACTGTACAACCTAACCATTGTAAACTTTACGGACTAAATTATACATGATGTCTTAAAAACAGTCATTCTAATTACCTCTCTCACAGAAGGGCTTTCCATCTTCCACATGGAAGCTACTTCCGGCTCCCATGGATGAGAAAGGTAGATGGCACTGAGTACAAACAAAACATTCTGGATGCCAGGCCTTATCCAATGCATTGAGTGTATCCTGTCCAGAGAATAGAAACAACAATACTTCCAAATTAAATTGAAACCAATAAAAGTGACAATCAAACAATACTTCCAAACTATAGATATTAATATAGTCCGATTAGTCGTAAGATATTACACTATATTAGATACTCTATCATTAAGATGGATTTCATTTTTAAAAGAATTATTTATATTAATGCTATGACACAAACAAATATTCCAGTTGGTATACAGTTTGAGACTTTTATATCATCATTATTACATAAATTGCAATACTGCAATAATGCTCTGATTGATATTTAATACAAAAATTGATATACATTAGATTTTGTCTCACAAAATGCAGGTATCAACAAGATCGCATTTACACTGTCTACAAACTTGATGGCAAAAAAACTTGACCTTGATATTGAAAAGATTGTAAGTTAATATTTAGGCACTGATGTGTGAAATATGTATTCCTACCCCTACGATTGGTTGCTGGCACTTGGCACATGGGGCGGCAAAGTAAGCAGTATAGTCCTTCTCACAGAACATCTGACCACCTTCCTCAACAAATCCAAGTTCCATCAAGTTATCACCACAGTGGGAGCAGTGGAAATGCTCTGGATGCCAATTCTTTCCAACAGCATTCACAAATGGCCCTCTGGAAAAGGGGGAGAAATTAGGGAAAATTAAATATATTGTATGGAATTCAACATTCAATCAATTCCTTTAGTGCTTGTAAGAATAATAATAATAATAATCTTTTATTCCTCCTGAAACTTGTTTAATGGCCACCAAGGAGCAGCACCCTGGTGTTCGGTGTTGCTGATGTAGGAGGAAACCGATGTAGTCATGGAAAACCTGCTTTTATGGAAGTATAACGGTCGCTGTGCCACTATAGTTCCATGCCAGGGGTAATAATTGTAAAGTGCTTTGAGCACAGAGTGGGAAAGTGCTAAATAAAAACTAACATTATTATTATTATTATTATACTAATTAAGCATTCCCCTGTCATAACCACAAGTGTAAAGTGTGATCAGGATTTTAATTAGTGTCTAGATTCTTACCTGATGGTTTCCCCACAACTATGACACATAGGAGTACGTGTTCCAGGAGGGACACTGGTCTTTGTCATTGCTCCTCTCTGGATTTGTTGTCGAGGAGCACCAGCAGGACGAGGTGGGAGAGGTTCTGGGAATTAACAAAGTCAAAATGATGATGAAATTACTGACGCAAGGTAAAACTATCTGAATATTGATTGAACTGACATAAGGTGGCACCTGTACTGGTAAAGGACAAGAACATTAAAAAAAAATATTGGGATAGAGAATGAATTGATTGTATCTAGAGTATAAACACAATATAATTCTAACAGGTACTTAACCAAAATCATTTCATAGAATTACTGATGCCACACCATACATACATACATACATACATACATACATACATACATACATACATACATACATACATACATACATACATACATACATACATACATACATACATACATACATACATACATACAATGCACATACATACATACATACATACATACATACATACATACATACATACATACACACACACACACACACACACACACACACACACACACACACACACACACACACACACACACACACACACACAGAGAAATTGATGTAATATAAGCTCCAATCTCACATCTCTTAGAACCAGGAGATAGTTTTACTTACTACTAGGTCCTAAGGGGCCTCTAGCGGCTGCAGCATACTGGTGAGGAGCTGACAAGGGTTTACTGTCAAATGGAAATAACAACATCGTGAAAAGTTTATGCAACACCGACAATGGCTTTTAACATTTCAACAAAAGTACTTTCACAACATATTGACACACACATACTTGAACATTTACACACATACACGGTGAATGACATGTGAAATGATTAAAATATCTGATATATATTACAATGGGTGCACAGTAATAGTGATAGTTTTTATTGACATTAAGCAAGGCAGGTGCAGTGCAAGTTGCAATATTACAAGCATGCAAGTTGAATGAAATGGTTCCCTGACATAAAATACAATTTTATAAAAGTTTAAACTATAGAATTTATAAAATGCAAATGTGTCTTAATCATTGGGTCAAAGCTTGGGGTGAAAAACCAAACTTAAAGACTATAAAACTCCATTTACATCAACACGTAAGATGGTACACCAAATTTTATTAGGTGTCATAGTAACTGACATAGACTTGTAATATCACCATGTAAGTTTAGAAAATCACATTCTACCACCTGGTAATGAAGATAACATATGCTAATTTCTCTTTTCAAAATCTCATTACCACATGGTGATATCAAATTGAACCAATCATAACTGTTGGCTGGATTTGTTAACTGGTTATTTTGAAATACCAGCACAAACTGGTCTAGACTTCTGGTATGAAGGTAGACACATTAGATACCAGTTTGTACTTAAAATAACTTATAGGGATGTGTATAGCTTCTCTACCTATCCAGCATCAAATTTTGGTATCACCCTATTGTATCTATCTGTAAAGATAGTCTAAAACTGACATATGGAGGTGGTGGAGGTGCTGAAAACAGAAAAGGTTAAATACAGAGAAGTACAGTGCTGACCAGACTTTTATTTTTAAATTTACATAGAACTATAAATACTGAATATCACACACTTTAGTTATTATGCCCAAAAAAATTGCTTGGTTCCGGTAACTTGACCCAACCTAGTTTTCTACTTCCCATCCTAAACTCGTTTTTAGATAATTCAAAAAAATTATCAAAATATCGAAAAAATTTGCATGCGAAATAGAGAGATTTGAAGATCTGATTGCCTTGTGTGATCCGTAATACAAAGACAATAGATAATCAATAGAAAATATAACCTGAACCAGACCAAAAAAAAGGAGTTAAAATAAATAAATAAAAATCCTACCTACCTACCCTATTTTGAAATTGGGTGTTATCGGAACCGTACAATTTTTTTCATTTGGGCTTACTATAGAGCAAGGGTCACACATTGCTTACTTTTATTTATCTCAATTCTCAAAGACAAAAACATTTTTTACGAGTACACTTTCAAAACTGTAATGTCACTAACTTTACATCCAATACAACTATTAATTCATAAATAGTCATTTCTAAGTGTAATAATCAGCATTTTATTGGAAATTTTTCAACTAAAACTTCTCATTAATAAGTCAACACTTCTGAGTGCAAAATTGAGTGGGATTTTGCTGGGAAATCTACAAAAATTCAAATTAAAAAGTTCAACTCTTCTAAAAGCTAAGTGGCAGCTAATAGATTTTGATCACTGATGTCATCTCATATCACAAAAATAGCAATATTAATATATTCATACGACTGTTTTAACTGCCATTTGCAGTAAAAATTTCACTTTCAAATTCATCATACATTTACATCTGAAATTTTGTTATACTGAGCTTGAGTTGAGGGAATATTTACAGAAAATAATCACTTGCGAGCTACTCTTTCTTTTCCAACAACAATTGCCAACAGTTTAATTCTGGAAAGGTAACTTTATTCCTGGCATGGCGTGCACTATCAATTTCTAGTCTACTAATATTGGACACATATGCCACAAAATATGAACAATTTCAGCCACTGAAGCTTTGCTGTGTTTACAATTTTGCATCCATCTTCTTCACCCACAGAATTTCTTTTCATTCTCCTGTTTTTTCTTTGCAGGTCGTTGGGCCTACTCTTTCACACCAACTCTTTTCAATCGGGTACTCTATCAGGATCATATCATTTTATCCTCCTAACTGTTTCTGTAATTCATTAATTGTTCATGGATTCATTTATGCTCTGAGTATTAAGAATTACTTCGTCATTTCAAGAAAAAACTTTTCTACACTCTTTCTGTCTTGTAAGGTCACATGTAAAAGTATAAGTAGGAAACTTAGACATTGCCAAAATAAAGAAAGTATGCATGGATAGACAAAAATAGATCAATAAATATATATATATATATACATGGTCTCCAACAATCCTTCTAAAATTATGTTTGACATTTGAGGCAAATGTTCTACTGCTCTGAAGCTCATCATCAATGATGTTAAAATGTATAAATATGGTGGCAGCCATTTTGAATAAAATATGGTGGCAGCCATTTTGAATAAAAATATGGTGGCAGCCATTTTGAATAAAAATATGGTGGCAGCCATTTTGAATAAAAATATGGTGGCAGCCATTTTGAATAAAAATAAAATTGATATCTTTTGTCCTCTTATTAAAGATTTCAAATAACACATTTTATTTAAAGATTTGCTCTTTTCAACAATTTGTCTTTTATTTTTGTTGTACATTTCACTTAGAAGGAGCATAATCTTGACTAAATGATGAGAGTATTTTTTTTGGTGAAAATTAGTGACATTACAGTTTTAAACATTAGAAGTTACCACTTTAACTAGGCGGAGTAAAAAAAACACTGTATTGTTACTGTCACACCATAGTAGCTAATCAAGCTATCAACTTCTTATAAGACTACCCCCCTCCTCCCTTCTAAGACTAGCCCCCCCCCCCCCCCCCCCATATAAAAGTTGGGCTGATTGTCTAATCAGAAAGTAAAGCATCAAATTTATTTATGAAATTTTAACCGGAATTCCATAAATCCAAATTGATCATAATTCACAAACACAACTGAAACATGTCAATATATTTACATCAAAAGAAAAGACTGCAAATCTTTATTTTGTTGGGAAATTTTCAAAGTTTTCTGCAAATTTGCAGACTTTGGCAACCATTGATCATAACAATGTCAGTAACTATAGCAATATATTGGACCTCAATATTTGTGTACAAAACTTTTTCGCTTATATACCACAATAAATGTACATCAAAAAACATTTGACTTTGCCTTACAAATGTATGTTAGCATGTTCAAAATGTTCATGCTTAGTAAGGATGACATGACCTATGACCTTTGACCTGAAGGGCTGCTAAGTATTTTAATGATTCTGTTCAGCAGGAAGTCCTAGAAACAATTTTGTAACAGGTTAATAAATTTCATTATATGCCATTGCAGTTGTGATATTAACTTGTCAGCAGCCAATCATCATTGCAGCTTTATACATTGACCTTTGACCGCTTAGCAGCCAATGAACACTGGGTGCTGTTAGTTAAAACGCATATCAAACTTAAACCTAAAACAGAAAGTGAACACATATAAAATGGTACAAGTTATTCTCTTTTTTTTGTCTAAGAAAATAACACTACACATACATTTTTTGAACACAAACTTTTTTTTATAAACACACAATAGTTGTCTAATAGACTACATAACATTTTTGTTCACACAGTGGCATCTATCGAAGTTTGGATGACAGCGCCCTCTACGACCAGATATTTCGTATAACATTCCTTTTGTTTTTATGTGTTACAACCAGAACTGCAGTGGCAAATGTACGCTTACAAGAAAGTTACCTATAGGATTTCCGTGTATCAGTTGGTTCAAAAGTAACTTTTACACCTCCAGAGCTAGAGAAGCAGAAACAGAAAAAGCATAGAGATGCAGGATGAGAAAAAATGCACAAATACAGAAATGCAATGAATGTTCACTAGAAAGGAAAGAAGACATTAGCTTTGAATATTGTGCGGCATTCCAGTATAGTAAATCCATCACTTCAGTTTTGAAATTGTTGTACCAACAGCCTGCCCTCACAGTTCAAAAATTAAAAAAAAGTTGGACACTGATGTTCCTATTTTCAGGCATTAGTTTCAACCAACACAGGAAACTGTTTGAGAACAGTTTTTTTACGTCACTTCTCAATATGTATATCTCACTATTATTGGTACAGTCAGCTAGAATCTCAAAAAAGGTTTGTTGAAAGTGCATAAATTCTTCCATATTGTGTCATATTTTTTTTTTAGAAAGTTAAGCATTTTCTTGTTCTCAAATAATTTAGACAAGTCAGAAGTAAGCAAGGATATACATATTTATTGAAGTCCTAAATTTGTGTGGCATAACATTTTATGTGATGCCTTCACTATTTGGAGTCGGTAAAGTCTGGATCATTCAGTAAAGTACCTTGACAAAGAAAGAAGGAACGAAGGAACATCTAAAACTTACTGCTCAAAACTGACTATAAAACTGTCTAAATGTTTCAAATTTGTGTAACCCCCCCCCCCCTTTTTTTTTGGTGATGGGGAGGGGAAGGGCATTACGCAAATGTTTTTCCAAAATGATCAGACAGCATTTAATTTTTTGAGTTGGAAGTCCAAAATTGTTCCTGATAGATCTACTGATCTGCCACACAATTCCAAAGTAAACATAGAAGACAAGAACATGATTTATTAAAAAGAAATAAAATGAAGTGAGTATTATAAACTGGCAGGACTAAAAGAGAAAAATTAAAGAAAAATATAGATAAGAAAAGATATCATTACATCATGCTATTATTAAAGAGCTTTAATCCAGAAATTTCCAGGTTTCCATGGATATCTTACTTGTGCCGTAAAACAGACTAGGAATGTTAGCAAATTTTACAAGGATTTTGCCTCTCATTCACCAGTGTTCCCAAACTTTAACAAAAACTCTGAAATCACTTTTTAATGAAAACTACAACATCCAATGAAAGAAGGCCACATTTCTGGACTATGCACCCTTAATATGACATCATGGTGTTAGATATAGTATTTTGCCCATTTTATAGTACGACCTAAATGCCATGCACTCAATAAACTGGTTATTTACAAAATGGGTGAAAAGATGATGAAAGGAACAGAGAATATCAGCTACACTGTTACCTTAGAAATGTTAAATCTTTCAAAGATATATTATTTGAAAACAAAATGGATACACTACAGGAGAATGTTGGTATACATATATGAATGAGAGAAATACCGAACACATCCTAAACAACCCATTCACCCCTCTTTACCTCTAAAACAGTCTGTATTATCACTCAAAAGAATGAGAATATACCAAAATTTCAGGTTCACAGGGGTGAGAGGGTTGGTCTACAGGGACAGAAAAGACAAAATGTTTGTGATATGTTTTTACACTTTAGGTTTGCACATAGGATGAAATTTTGTTACAGATTTTGACAATTTGAAAGCGTTATTTAAGAGTGAAAGCGCAACAATGACGTGATTTCATGAGACATAAAATGTGGACGATACATTTTATGATATTTATGTTGTCACTTTTGCTGCTTACACTACAATGTCACCCTGGGCTTGAAGGGCCTGGGTTATCCTTTCATCTGGGCTTAGTGGAGTTGACAACCTGATAGCACAAACAAACAAACAGGAAGAACATGCAACAGTAAGCAAGCAGGTGTATTACAGGAAAGTCAGCTAGTTCAAGTAATGTCAAATTGGGGGGCTGGGTTTGTTTTAAAGTACAAAGCTAAATTGAAAAAAAATAATAATATCACACAAGTTGGGAAGTAGGGGTCTTGGACATAACATGCATATTATATCAACATGATGAAGAAATATTCACAACTGTTACTGGTCACACTGTTATTAGTTATTTTCATTACTACAGCAGATTTCAAAATACTGTTCATTGGCTCTGTTGGATACAACCATGCAAAAACCAATAAGAAACTACGCATGCTACACTTTAAGATGGCAAAATTGAATGAATACAGTTTCTTGTGACATTTGTGTAAATGAAATAACTTTACATACCACCGTGGCATAGACATCAAATGCAGACATCAAACATCATGTTGCAGTACATTTAAATGGTTTATTTCATTCAGATTACTTGTAGTAATAATAAATTGTGACCTTGCTATCAAAAGAGTAGCATATGCAGTTTCTTATTAATTTCTGTGTGGTTATATCAATTAGAACCAATGAACGGTATTTTTAAATCCACTGTAGCTTTTAGAAAGCACACGTCCGGCGAGTGGTATCTAAAATAGCAGGAGTGCAAGACAATACTTTCAAATGGCAAAAAAATAAAATATTCTGGCCAAGAATTTGTCAAATTTGTACTTTCTTCTAATTTTTGTGGTTAAAATTACATGCAGTGTTGATCTGAAAACTTTGTCATGGTCCAGAAATAGGATTTTACAACAGTTTTCAAAATAAAATCTAAATTTGTATTTCAGATCTGGACATGCTATTACATTTTACCAGGGATGCAAAGCTTTACTGCAATATGTTTATCTATATATGGAAACAAACATTCCTAAAAAGGAAAACTTTTTACTATGGAGAGTACCATTCCAAATATGGGAAGCTTCAAGGATCACCCATATATGGACAGTAGCATTCCAAATATGGAAAGGACTTCATTAAGATTATCTATATATGGGTAGTAGCATTCCAAATATAGGAAAGACCTCACTAAGATTATCCATATATGGGCAGCATAATTCCAAATGTGGATGTTTTCTATGATCATCCATATATGGGCAGCAACATTCCAAATATGGTATATTTGCTACATTTATTGATGAATGGACAGCAACATGCTGAATAAGAAAACTTGTACAATCACAACAATGGACTTATGAACATGGCAGCACAAATTATGTAACCATAGACACAAGAACATAACAAATGAATTAAATATTAAGACATAAACACTTGGATTGCTGACAACAAATGGATACATTCAATAAAAGTGATTTGTAAAATAAAGAGACAACTCAAAACTATGTTGTATGTAACTTTAAATTTTGAATAATGGATGAGTTTTTCTGATGTACGCAAATTAAAATTTTTTATAACTTATTCCCCTATTTTTGATGTATATTCTTGAAAACTTGCCTGAACTAAACCAAAATCTAACAATATTGCTATGTTTTATCCATGTAATATCTAATGTTAACACCAGGAAAAATTAACTGTTTTTCACATCTATCAATTCGTTTTTGACTTCACTACTTCCTCACATCCTAATAGCTGTAGTCTGCAAGATATAGACATTTGTGCCACGCTATCAGTCAGCACCACTCATCGGGCTGAACAACACAAAGTATCTAACAGTCTATAATATCTGTTGAGTGATTGGTTGATATCATAGAATCTTGAGATGAAGGTGTTCAGATGACAAATCACAATTGTTGTAATATAGATATCAGGTTTGGTCACTTTGATAAAAGATTCATGATGAGAATAGAGTGTGTATACAGAACAGAAGAAAGCAGAGAAGTGGTATGGAATGAAAGCAAACAGAAGGATTGAGCGCCTGCTGATGACAAGATCGGGTTTTTTTTACCTGTAGAATGTGTTTATCTTCTTTTCCTTTCTTGATACTCAAGTGTGACAGAAATTTATCAGACATTTAATCATCACATCTCAAATTAAAATCTGAGTTATTCCTCTTTCTCAATTTTGATTTGTTCTCTCACAGACTTCAATTTTCCTTTAACAACAGCTGCTTGTAGTCGTGGCTCAAGAAATGGTGTTTTAGACTAACAAAAACTTGACTTCTGATAATATGTCAACAATTCTATCCTTTTACATGATTCAAATGCATTCTTGTTATATTGTCTTTAACTAGTTGACATTTTTACTCAAATAAAATGGATAATAACATTTGTGAGATGAGTCATTCTTAGAAATAAATATCCAATCTCTGATACAGTATTGTTAACTTGAGACTGTACAGTTCCTATATGCAAATAGCTGACAGGGTTTCTATATGCAAATGAGTTAAACTCTGATGTAGGGGTTCTATATCCATATGACTTAACTCCGATGTGGGGTTTCTAACTGCAAATGACTTAACTCTGATGTGGGGTTTTCAACTGCAAATGAGTTAAACTCTGATGTGGGGTTTCTAATTGCAAATGAGTCTGTCCTACAGTTTCTATATCATAGACATATTGTTTTAATATTCATTTTTTGAGGTCAAACATAACACAAAGTACAAATACAAAACATACAGGAGGAAATGTAAACAACAATAAATAACATAGACTCCCTGTTTTATAGTTAATTGTAGACGGTAAATTTGTTGCTGTCCAAACCATGCTGGATTAGTCATCTAAGTACGTGTATACACATGAATGATAAGGAAGCCATTTTTACCCTGAGTCGAAGGATCCTGCTGGACTGCTAAGTGGACTACGTGAATCCAAACTTGATGCTGTCTGTGTTTGCGTGAATATTGGTTTGATGCCATGAATGCTAATCAGAGTGGAAGAAGTCACGTTAGAGGACACAAACACCAAAGTGAAATGAAAATATGGAGAAGGCAAAGTCACTTTTGGCAGTTATGACAGTGGACAGATTTAACTTGGCATGATAGAGGTTGCTAGAAGAGGTCAAATTCACATGGTCAGAGACAGTAGGTAGAATTTACTGGGCATAGAGCTCACTGGAAGCAGTCAAATTCATATGGTTAAACAGCATGGGCAGATTTGAATGGGTATAGAGCTTGTTTGAAGACTTCACAGTCTAATTCACATGGCCATGGAAAGGCTTTCAGAACAATAATTCAGGTAGGTTTGAAGTCATAGTACCAGTAAGTGCAAACGTATCTAACAGACAACAACTTTTCACTTTGAGAAATTGCTGTCAGGCTATGGTTGACTTCTTGGATGTTTTATACAAGTGATATTTCTTCTGATATTAGATTTATTTTGGTTTTTGTCTCATTACATTTATTTTGTTTTTTGTCTTATTATATTTGATATAGTACATTCTACATTGGATATAGTACAGTATAGTATTTGATATAACATTTTTAGCATTGCACAATGGAAAGTTTTGTTATTTTCTGTGTTATTTTATAAAAGGAAGACTTGAGCCATTTATGAAACAACAATTTTTATGAATAATTCCAGAGTGGTGTCTGGTGACAAGAATAGCATGTATAAACTTAGAAGTACCTGAGATACAACAACGTGTGAACAAAACAATTGATACTATGTAAAATAAAGAAAATATTCAAACATTCTGAAGTCATTTGAAGGGCTTGAGCTGTCTACTCTTCTATCCATGAGCTTTTGGAAAACTGGTACATTTATAGATTATGCGAGGCTAGCTAGAGAAAAAGCAGATAAGAATGCAACATTTTGATAGCAAGTGACAATAAAGTTTCAAATTTAACTTTTTCTGTCGCTAAAATTCTCAATACAAGTGCCATAATAATAATTTTCATTTAAGAAGGCCTGATTACCATCATTATTTCAACCTGTTACAGTTTCATTACTGACAGTTAAAAACTTGTTCACTGCTGAAATTCAGGAAATTTACTAAAATATATGGTTCAAAGTTTCCTTTGGATTTGAATTGCCATTCAGCATGTTGAAATTTGATAATGAATGGATAGTATCATCAATATGCACTTACTTTTTTTAAACTTTTGTTTTACATTTTTATTTTTGACTGACTGACTGACTGACTGACTGACTGACTGACTGACTGACTGACTGACTGGGCTCACTGACTGACTGACTGACTGGCTGACCGACCAACAGACTGATTGACTGACTGACTGACTAACTGACTAGGCTCACTGACTGACTGACTGACTGACTGACTGACTGAATACAATAAGAAACCTAGAAGTAAGTACAGGCACCCAATTCATAGTTGTAATAAGTTTTATCAAATTTCATTGTAAGAATGGATGCTTTATTGACTACATCTCAATTTAAATTACTGAAGTTTAGTTGTTAAAAGAGCTCATGTAATTAATTGTCAACAAATCAGTAAAGTTTATTTTTCTGACGTGAACAAAATAGTTTCAAAACTTTTCTTCCAGTGTGGTACAAATAATTGGGTAGGGAGAACAATTTCTGAAACAATTTACAAATTACAATATGCTGAAAATTAATCAAGCCGCAAAAAAAAAAAACCAGAAAAAAAACAGACAGCATTGAGCATAACAGGAGATAATCACAGTCACTAAGTATTTTACACAATGTATATCAACATATTTGTATTGTGACTGGAATGTAAAACCTTATGTGATCTCACATTAGAAATTATCATACAATGTAATGAACCACCATACATGGTTTTGATGATTGATTCTGAACCGAACACACTGTACGATAGTTTGAAAGATACAGATGTTCTCCGCTTATATATTACGCTCACACCAAGTGGTTACATAAATGGACCAATGACTGAACCTTACAGACTAACTGTATGAATGGTTTGATAGAAGGTTCCTATGAACCGTGTGTATTCATTTTTTTTTTTTTTGCAGCTTGGTTAATGTTCACAGAAGTTTTGAAGCAAAGGGGGTAATGGCTAAATCATGTATTCAACTTAAAGCAAGGAAGGCGTAGATATTTTTGTTTAGCTCATGAAAGATTTGAATACCATGGACACCTACTCTTTGGTAGCGTCTGGATTTTGACTGAGAGCTCTTGCTATAACTTCATTGGGGTCAGGTTGTGATGAGGATTTGAAAGCCGGACGTATACTCTGTATTTCTGCCGCAGTTGACCTTAGGATGGAGATAACCAAGTAACACATGTCGTACACACACAGTGAGAAGAAAAAAAGAATATAGACTAGAATACACACATAAAACATAGGATTTGATGATTCTGATTTCTGGTGAAATTCTTGACATGTGACATCGTATTACAGTTTTTTCTTTGAAGATTGTGGAATGACTAGAAAGACCAATCTAGGGAAAAAGAACTAAATTGATGAAAATGATAATTATGGGATACACAGATAATTATGGGATACATAGATAATTATGGGATACATAGATAGATAATGCTGGAAAGTGAAATATAACATTAATAATATATTCAATATCTGTACAGTAATAACTATTTGTGATGTCTGCTGTGTAGACAGTATGTACAGGTAGACTTCATTTGTAGTTCACTCCGTCAGTATTCCTTTAACTTCTACTGTACATCTATCTTTTCCATTTAATCTTATCAATAGCAACCTAAAATCCACCCTCAAAACATCTTAATTCCTACAACAAATCAGTAACACTCTATATTTCCGTGGGAAAGGTTTTTGATGGATTGTTTTTAACTTTAAATGAGTCTTTTTGTGAGTTTTTTTGCTAATTTTTTGGTTTACTTGTATGAACTGGTACTCAAAATAAATTATCATACATGCAAGTGACAAGCAATGCATATGATTTTTCACTACATATGGTATGCAAATGATATGCTTAATTAGGTCATTTGCATATGTAAATTTATGTAAATACTTGGAATATGATAATATATTTCACAAGAGAGTAAGAGAAAATACTGCTACAATCTGTATAAAAATGATATGCAAAAGACTTGTTTGCTCATTTGCATGAAAACTACAAAGTGAATTTATGCAAATTTATAAAAAATACAGTACATTTTACATGTGTAGAAAAAATATGATTTCCCCTACATTTGGAAAACTTGCAGCAAGGTTATTTGCATAATTGTCATGCAAATATATGTAAATATTCACAATATATTTCACAAATGGTATGCAAATTATAGGGAAGATCTTCTCAATGCTATTATATTACATCAATATTTCCCATAATATTATTCAGTACAGTATTAGCCCTTTCCCTACTGCAAAGCTTGCATAAATCCTGTGATCAAAATTCTGGGATTTTCTTGTTTTTATAATCCTTTTTATCCCAAAATCTCACACAAATAGACTAATAAACGGCATTTCAGAAAATTTTCACTAAAATCAAGTTGAGACGTGGCAAAAAATTACAGAAATCTAGAAAGTTTTACTTTATATAAAAAACATTGGCACAGAAGTGGTTGGTTGTAAAGTGGTGCTGCATATGTGATGTTGGTCTATCACATGATAAACATATGACTTCTGTGCTCTCAAGACAATGTAACAAATTGACATGTATTATAATGATGCAAACATTCACAGACATTCAGTGCAATTGTGAAACATATGTGGCGTACATCTCTGACACCTGGTGCAAACTAACAGACAATGACATAACATGATTTGTACCACGATCCACAAACTATACAACTATTAAAGTCAATGTAAACCCACTCATCCAATCTAAACTAACACTGACTTAGAAGACATCATATATTTTTAATCGCTGCATAACTGTTAGCCTGAACAATCCAGGCTAGACATCCCTTCCACTTTATAGTGGTTACATAAATCAGACCAAGAGTTTCCACTTTATAGTGGTTACATAAATCGGACCAACAGTTTCCACTTTATAGTGGTTACATAAATCAGACCAACACCTGGACCTTTTAGACTACATAACAGCAAGTTGACCAACTGAAAGATAAAACTTCTCATCTCTTTTTTTTTTGGCGATTTTAACCCACAATGTGATTGTCTCTACCACTTTGCACAGTACTGTATCAGGACATAGAGACTATTTTGGCGATAATAAATTAATCATCAACGCTTTATATTTTCTTTCTTTTGTTCTGACAATCGACAAATAGTGCTACAGACTCAAGTCATATAAGTTAAACATAATACAGCTTAAAGTGCAAACTCAACAATTCTGGCCAAAAATCACTGTTATCCACCTCACTATAAAATGCAAACTGCACTATGCCATAAATAGTATCATGCAAACCTGTATTTACACATACACATGATGTTGGTTTTGGTCGCATAGTCAAAAAAGTCATGTTTGTTGCTTAGCAATGTTGTTGTGTGACTTCCACACCCAAACTATACCTAATTTCTAAGTCCGTACATTCTTGGATTTTTTCTTAATTTCACTCTCCCAAATCACATATTTACTAGTGTTATGAAGACTGGATTAATGGGTTTACAAGACTAATACATTAATTACTAATAGTATGTTAAAATCTTATTTTTTTAGTAATGTTTAACCAGTGGTGAACAGTTAATGGACATCAAATTTAAAACAATATTTGTCAATATTTTAGTTGGAAACATTCATACTGTGAAATACACACACAGGTGATTCAATCATTCTCAGTGAACATGATAATATCTTCTTCTTTTTTGACTTTGGAAAATCTGTTTATTTCAGAACTGGTTTCAACCAGTTTCAACTGGTTCCTTCCCTTTGTAACAATATTTGTTTGTTATTTTGTAACTGGTTGCAACCAGTTCAAACTGGTTATCTCCAGCATATTTCTTGTTATCTCAGAACTGGGTTCAACCAGTTGAATCTGGTTTTCTGCAGTGCGACAATATCTTCTTCACTTGTCAAGAAAACTTGTGCCTTTACATTTAAAATTAAGGCAACAATAACCAGATGACATACAGTATACAGAGTTAGAAAATAAATACAAGATACATATTAAGAAGTAGACAATGTTACCTCATATTTACTCTTACAGTGAGATTACCACCAAAGTTTTATTTGCTATAAGGGGTATCCAGGTATTACCACTGACAGAATATCTCCAAGTGCCAGGGGTCACAAGGATATGACTTTTGAACACAATTCATCTATTTCTAGTGGTATAATATTTTTTCAGATGTCATTCTGTCTTTCATCGTTTGAAATTATGTTTTCCACTCTTATGCTTCAAGAAAAAAATCTTGTATTGATAATATGTTGCTTCATGCTCAACATGAAAAAAAGTTACAGTCAACCATACTTCTGTCATACCAATGCCATTCACTACCTCATTAAAATATCAATTTGATTTTTGTTAATAAATGAAAAGTAGGTTATTTATGAGTGAGTAAACTTACCGCCCATGGCCTGCTGCCATAGCTGGTGTTTGGTGTGGTGTATGCTGCGTTGGTTTATAAGCTGGTTGGCTTGGCTGGTAGGCTGGAGAAGTTGCTGCTGGACGTTGGCCAGGAGAAGTTCCACCACTAGAATATAACAAAATTGATGACTAAATTGTTAATGTTGGGGTCTATTACAACACTATCAAAAAATAAAATGATTGATCCTGGTAAAATGACATGGGAACCCCATTAGATTTTACCTACTTACCACCCTTAGTAAAAACACTGGTAGGAAACCCTGGTAAAATGACATGGGAACCCCAGTAGATATTACCTACTTACCACCCTTAGTAAAAACACTGGTAGGGAACCCTGGTAAAATGACAGGGGAGCCCTGGTAGATTTTACCTAATAGCCCCCCCCCCCCCCCCCCCTAACAAAAACACTGGTAAGGAACCCTGGTAAAATGACTGGGAACTCAGGTAGATTTTACCTGCTTACCACCCTTAACAAAAACACTGGTAGGGAACCCTGGTAAAATAACTGGGAACTCAAGTAGATTTTACCTGCTTACCACCCTTAACAAAAACACTGTGCTATAGTTAGCAGGACAAGTGAACAAGACAAGTATTATCAACATCAGTCATTCAGCGCTATAACCAGTTAGAGTAAACAAGACTAGATACAATTATACCAAATAACAAATCCATATCCTTACTTGTACACTTTCATACTCAGCTCTCAGATTGGTTTTAAAATGTACATTCAAAACTGACATGGGTTTTTTCGAAACCACACTCACAAGAATATAGCAGGAAATAAGTTTATTACCAGTAACACTTCCAAATTAAAATACATAGCTATTTTATTATACTAAAATGCACTAAATAGACAAGAACATGACAAAATATACATTTTACTTAAAAACTACTGTACACAAATATCTATTCTGTTTCTTTTAAGTATTTTTTAAATAAGTATCGATCTATTGCACTAGAAACATACACTAGCCATAAGATCATTGTCTACTGCACAAGTAAACATACACTGGCCATAGGATCATTGTCTTGGCTTGTTGAAGTCTAAAGGGTTTGACATTCAAATGTTAGCTTAACTATTTTTAGTAGTACTTTAAAAATACAGTATTGTACTCTAGGAACAAAGTTTGTGTATGGCACACTAAATGTATGATTGTCTTTGTGATAATGTTAGAAAAACAGTCTGTATTAAAGGTCAAAGTTTGTGTCCAACATTCAAATGGTAAGGTGATATTTTGTGACTAAAATACAGGCTTGCAGTATACCAAAATACAGATTTGTATTCTAGAATCAAAGTTTGTGTCGAACACTCAAATGGTAGGGTGATATTTTGTGACTAAAATACAGGCTTGCAGTATACCAAAATACAGATTTGTATTCTAGAATCAAAGTTTGTGTCGAACACTCAAATGGTAGGGTGATATTTTGTGACTAAAATACAGGCTTGCAGTATACCAAAATACAGATTTGTATTCGAGGATTAAAGTTTGTGTCCAACACTCAAATGGTAGGGTGATATTTTGTAACTAAAATACAGGCTTGCAGTATACCAAAATACAGATTTGTATTCGAGGATTAAAGTTTGTGTCCAACACTCAAATGGTAGGGTGATATTTTGTGACTAAAATACAGAGTTGCAGTATACCAAAATACAGATTTGTATTCTAGGATCAAAGTTTGTGTCCAACACTCAAATGGTAGGGTGATATTTTGTAACTAAAATATAGAGTTGCAGTATACCAAAATACAGATTTGTATTCTAGGATCAAAGTTTGTGTCCAACACTCAAATGGTAGGGTGATATTTTGTAACTAAAATACAGAGTTGCAGTATACCAAAATACAGATTTGTATTCTAGGATCAAAGTTTGTGTCCAACACTCAAATGGTAGAGTGATACATGAATGTTGTGGTATAGAGAACTTATATACTTTAAAACAGCACCTAAATTTGCATAAATGTTTAGTATACATTGTTGAATGTATATCAAATTTGCATAACAGTTTAGTATACATTGTTGAATGTATATCAAATTTGCATATACAAAATAGGAGGACTTTATGGGTTTGGTACATAGCATATACAATTTAGTATAAACAAGTACAAAAGTAGCTTAAAAAATAGCAAGATCACAGATTTAATTTACGAGATAAAATGAATTTGAGGTATATCACACAGAACTGTATCTGTGGCAATAAATTTTATATTGAAGTTTAAGTACATAATTTGTACTTTTACTTTAATGACCGTTACAAATCTATTACAAATCCACAGTAATTTACACTGCAGTTTATGGAAAGTTGTACTGTATAGGTGTCACGTGGGGTCACTGGCACTGTATGTATTATGGTCTGCAGATCAGTGGTGAGGTGTTGGTGTAAAAAATAACTGCCATATGCCCTTCTAAATTTACAACTATTAAATATTTCAACTGGACAGAGCCTCCATACACTGAACAGGTGGTAAAATTATTATTCCAAATGTGATGTAGTATACAGTCAGCCAAGACTTCTTAAATAGGTGCAGTCTGTATACAGTCAGCCAAGAAGTCTTAAATGGGGGCAGTCTGTATTTTAAATTTACTGGTAGGTTCTTTGTTTCGTTACGAAATACTAAAAAGTTAGTGTATGTGGAATCACGTCAAACAAGAAGTATTGCCCAGTATACAAATATGATTGGAATTAATATCACCACAATGCTATATTCTGAGTTCCAAGCTTCTTGTGTAGAATCAAATCAACCATTTTCTATCACACTGTGTTGTTGTTGTTGTTGATTTCCATGCCCAATGATGTACGTTCATTTGTACGCTAACTTTAAGGGTGAAAATAGAGTCTCAATTACACACTGTAATATTGTAAAAGCCATGATCATTGTGCTATGCCTGTTGACACTAACAAAGTAAGATATGCATTGTAACAGACATGAAAAGACAGTATTACTGGGTTCCAATTCAAATGTTTTAACTACTTAACATTGTGAAAATTTCATTTTTTTGTTGAAAATCCCATGAAAAATGTTACTGTTACATAACAGTGGTAGCACCATTGGGATTTATTTAGCCTAAATTCTATTACATTGGTGGCATCAGTGGGATTTATTTAGCCTAAATTCTGTTATATTGTGGCATCAGTGAGATTTACTATAACCAGAAACATTTTTTTAGTGTCTATTATTGTTCACACATGCAAGTACTAAAGCAAAATCTCTGCAAATGATCAGATCAGAAAGTTGTCCGTGTGTGTTGAGATGCAATCTTGGATTATCTTTCTAGTTCTGTCTTGAAACTGTCGAGCCATAGTTGTTGAATTTACCTACAAGAACCGGGAGAAAGAGAAGAATCAGCAAGAACAAAAATGGCTGACTGTACCTATATCAGTCTACTGATACTTGCATGTGTGAACATTATTTTCTACTGAGTGAATCAGAAAAGAAGGCTTTTTATGTGGAATTTACGAGATACAAATATGAGAAGAAAAAAAAAAAAAAACTTAAAAAATACTAAAAAGACGGTTTTGAAATATTGGTTTGAAAGGTGCAGGTAAAATGTGTTTCACACAATAAGGGAAACCACGTGTAGAACCACATAGGAAGTACAAACGTGAAAAAACAAAAACATAAAAGGAATGAAAAGACAGCAAAGTTTAACAGTTACGGTGGTCTAACTTCAGAACTAGGCAATCATTGAATATATAAACTGTACATCATTTAGACTACAAAATCACACTTCTCTAATGCTATTTGCATCTATTATTACCATGGTAACCACACAGTGCCATTACATATAGAATTCATAGAGTGTCATTAGTGATAGAACTCCGGTGATTCTAGAGAGAGCTAAGCCCAAGTCTATAAATATCCATAAATACCAGACTGTGAACACTTACAAGTGTAATATTAATGACAAAGTGTTTACATAGTATTAATTATTGACATAAAAACTATGTGATTGAATTCTAATGCCCCCCACCCCACCCCACATAATTTGGTCTCTTTCAGCATCTGCTCTGAGTATTTAGATATTTTCTTAGTTCAGCTCTCTCTAGTAGCAATAAAAGCGTGATCAAAACACCCTAATGCTAAACACATGTACTAATGTACTTATAATAAAATCACACACACACATGTACATAAGTACACACACACATACATATGTACATACACACACATACATACACACACTCACTCACACACACACACACACACACACACTCACTCACACACACTCACACACACACACACACATACATACACACACACACACACACACACACACACACACACACACACATATTAAGAACTTTTTAACGAATAATTACAACAAGTGGTAGAACTTGCACATCATAAAAGTAGAATGTTCAATATCTACATGTACCATCTTTGAAAAGTCCCATGAAAGCAGAACTAGTCAATTATTCAAGCTATTTTCATACTCCTTTACTAATAATATCCACATGTAATGTTTCTAAAATCTTTTTCTACTACACATTTCTAGATGTAGATTTTCTACTTCACAGCATCTTTTTTCCACAAACAGTCCTAACAGTATTTTAATATTTCAATGTATAGATCAGCATTTATAGTATTTACTTATAACAGACCCACGTTCAGCTTCAAAACAGAGATACTTGAGGTCTACATGGACATACCTGACATGATTATGTAGTGATGATTATTTACTGTCACAAACTTTATTGGAGAGAAGCAACTGTATTTGTCAACTCTCAATTCTGATATTGTGTGTTGGCATATTCTACTCTAATATTACACAGTATGAATAGATAAAATATCATGTGTTCATAAAGCTGTATATTGCTGGATTCAATCCTACACTTGTGGCTAAGTATGTCAAATCTGATTGGCATATATGAAATATTGTTAAATTGTCAAAATGTGAGTGTACATTCACGTCAATGTGAACGCTTTGAGTCACTTTGACACACGTTTTATATCAACAGATTATGTATGTATCTCAGAGACAGTGATTCACTGAGTTTAAGGTTTCATAAACCCTGATTGACTGGGGTGGGGGATCGGGGTGGGGGACTGGGGTGGGGGGATATGTTGAGGGGTATTATTCTACAAACATTACTTACCGTCCAGGCAGAACAACTTGCTCAGCCCCGGGTGGAGGCTGCACTTTGCTACGAGCATCACGTTCACAGTATAGCTTGCCACCAACATCAAAGTATCCTGGTAAATAAAACATTCTATTTATTAGGAATAAAAAGTTGTCTTTTTGAAGTCTGGTATGAAAGGGAAGAATACCTTGTCAATTCACTAGGTTTGATAAACACTTGGATGCTAAACAAGATAAAATGTGTTAGTTGTATTCACTTTCACATATCAGTACAGAGCTGGCAGTGATCAGAACTTAGGTGGAAGTAATGAATGTAGTTGATAGGGAACTTTCATTAAACATATCAATGACTACTTGTATTACTATTCAACAACAATAACAATAGAAACAGTCAATAACACATTGATAAGAAGATGCTATCAAGGCACATGTGTCACTTCCATATAAGTTCTGATAGATGCCAGCTCTGTACTGATATGTTAAGTGAATGAAACCAACTCATTTTATCTTGTGTAACATCCAAATTTTTATTTAAACATAATGAATTAAAAGGTATCTTTTCCCTTAAAGCAACTATATATCTCTCCAGTCTGAATCTCCCTGACATCTTCAGCATACTGACACTAATTAAGTGATCTGGTCAAATGACCCCTGACCCCCTAGTGGAGTCATCAATATTTGTCTTTTCTGCATAGGACTTTTGAATATCAAAATGTACAGACTGCGATGCAGAATACATCGATGAGACTGCAAGATCATTTGGTACCTGGCTCAAGTAACACTATAAAGACAGAAAGGCCCACACTTACAGCTGTGGGGAAGACTACAGGACACACCCTAACATCAGATAATTCTTATCCTTGCAGGAAATACAATCACATTTACTACAATCTCTTTGTTTTGACACTATCGTACATAAAAGAAGTTTCAAATCACTTCAAATTGGTCATGCGTAACCTCTGCTTTGAGTTACAAAGCTATAGTTGTAATGTTTGAGTGTACAAACCTTGGTTTTTCAGGCTGCAATGGCAGTCAGCACACACAAAGCACTCTGGATGGTAACTCTTGCCTTTGATTCTGACAAAGGGACCACTGTAGGAAACAGAGAGAGATCATGTATTATTATACGTGACTGACAATGTGATGTGTTATAAAATACATATTGCCCAAATAAGGCCAGGCAATAATTGTTATAAAACACTTATTGCCTGGCCTTATTTGGGCACTAGTAGATGTCATATTACCCCTCATACAGGTAACAATTGTACAGTGCTTTGAGTACAGTGTGATGTATTACTTACACAATGCCATGGTCACATCCTTCACACATTGGAGTTGTCTGGGGTGGTTTGTTACTAATGCCTGTACCACCTGATGGTGGTCTTACACTGCGGAATCCACCAGGACCACCACCACCACCACCACTTGGAGGTGTTGATGCAGGAGCTATGAACAAGAAACAAACCAAATATCTTGCATAATTATACAATTACAGTGTAAACTGCAAATACATACCTGTAAATCTAAAACAAAGGATATTTTCATTTATTTTTAATTGCAGTTATTATAAAATTAACACAATATGGTTTGAATTTTCGATTGTTTTCACATCTCAGCTGGCTTTCACCACAGGCTTTACAAATTACTTTGAGTTTACGATTATGATTGATATTGTATGAATTACACCATAATAACTATTTGTGAAACAATTCATCACCATGACAACTATTTGTGAAACACATTCATCACCATGACAACTATTTGTGAAACACATTCATCACCATGACAACTATTTGTGAAACACATTCATCACCATGACAAATATTTGTGAAACACATTCATTATCAAGACAACTATTTGTGAGACACATTCATCACCATGACAACTATTTGTGAGTCACAGTCATCACCATGACAACTTTGTGAGACACATCCATCTTAACGTTGAATGGATGCCAAAAATTCATGGATTGTGCATAATCAGTAGCTAGCATGAATGGATCGATGCAAATAAAAAGTACACCACCACCCAATTTTCTTTTACTTACAATAAATTATCATTATATATATCATTTTAATTATGGAAGAAAATAAAATAGTCAATATTTCGAGTTCAGGTTCATATCTTCAGTAGTGGTATTATACAAAATAGTAATAAGGATCACAAAAAAAATGTTTTCATTTTTCCTAACACAATATGAAAATATGTAATATTTAGTTGTCTGTTCCTGACAAGGAAAGTTAACCAGGAAGAGGATTATGTGTTATGAAGCAACCCGTGGATGACGGAATGAAAACCGCATAGAGTGCTGATATGTGATTGGTCAAAGTACACCTGGCAACCCATCCAAAGCCACCAATTATGAAGCTCAGTGTTGTAAGTAAAATCCAAAACCATTTCTGAATGCAACATTACTGGTAATGTAACTTGTACCATGATTGTAATTGTATGTTGTCAATGTGTGTATGTAGTATAAACAGCACAGAGTTAGTAGCACAAGCAGCAACATCAATTTGAATATATGTATACATGCAGTGGCGTAAACACAGATTTAAACCAACAAAGACATAAGGACTAATAAAAAAATTTGTGTGGTTCCAATAACGCTCAATTTTTGAACAGGTGGGGTAGGTAGATTTTTTATTTTATTTTATTTCATTATATTTTTTTTTCTGTGTAAGCGTCTAGTCCAGGTTTTCCATTGTTTTCCAAATGGTCTCTGTGTTGTTTATTCCTTCCTATCAGATGTAAAGCCATTACAAATTGGAAGAACAGTTTTATTTTGTCTTTTTAAGTTGATGCCAGTTTCCGCATCCACTATTTCTCGTGAGACTTCACAATTTTTGTGATTTTATCATTTTTTTCTCGAGTATGTAAAAAAAGTTTAGGGTCGGCAGTGAAAAGCTAGGTGGGGTCGGGTAAACGGAACCAAACAATTATTTTTTTTTAGGCATAATGATATTAGACAGGCAAGGCGTTCAGCAAGATTACAAATTGTTATCAATGTCAAAGGTCAGAGTCATGTGATTTTACACCGTGATAATATAGTCAACTCTTTATCACTTCCCAGGGAAAATATTATCTTGAATTTGGACAAAATGAATAAATGAATGATGTATTATTTTCACTAAATTAATAGCTTCAATAAATCAATCATACTGAGAGAGGATTCCATGTAAAAGGATTGTGATTTGAGATAATTGTTACTACAGCTGATGATGGCTAGACGTTTTACCTCCGCTGCCCCCATACACATCACTACCGTCCTCATCAGCCACCATTTGTTGAAGCATTTTGAATGACCTTGACTGTGCTCCAGGATTTGCTGATCCAAAAATTCTTTCATGTTGATCATTTCTATCCACACCTGAGTCAGGTGACCTATAACTTGGCTCTGATTGGACCTCTCCTGACCTATCATATTCTTTGTTTCTTTCTGTTCCATAACTTGTAGGTGCATACTTTTCCTCACTCTGATAGGTCGGTTGGAGAGTAACTGAGGTGGTCACAGTCGAGGTGCCAGGAGTGTATGTAGAAGGAATTGTACTGGGGCTATATTGAGGCTCTTAGTTTTGAAAGAACACATACATGCATACATTAGTAGAGGACAAGACAGTTAGTAAATACAACATTCCAAAGTTAGTGTACATGATGTCTGAAAATAAACAATCAAACATCTCCCTATATGTTGAATTTTTAAAACAAAGCAGACATTGTCACAGTGACATATACAACATTTTGGAGTTTGCAGAAAACATGGCCCTCAGTTATAGACTATGTGCCTTTAATAGGAAAACATGGCCTTCAGTTATAGAGTATGTCCCTTTAACAGGAGAGACACATAGAACATTTCAGATATCATGTACTCTTAGGAATGATCACACAATGTCATACAAGCTCAATTAATGAACTTTGTTCATTTTCGCCAAACCCCTTCCTCATAAAGAACATTCACAAGCTTAATTGTGATATCGACACGTTTATATAATCTATAAACCATAGTAGTGGACACGTCACTATGATCGACGCATTGTAAAAACACTAACACATTAAAATACAGCCAGTATATTATATTACCAGTAATTTTTAATCAAATTATTAACATCTCATTAGTAAATACAGAACCTGTTATCATTGAAGGCATGAAAGTTTTCAAAACTTGGTTAGAAGTGTGAGAATGAAGTTCAGCAATTGCATTGACACCAGACCCCCTTCATCCCCTCTCCCACCACCACCCACACCCCCACTCCCACCCCAAACAAACAAAGTTCATTTACTGAGCTTGTGTGACATCATGTGATCATCCCTTGATAACGCTATCGTTTTCATAGTTCTAATTCTTGGAATATAATAAGAATTCAATTTCAAATTCACTACTATTTGAAGAAAAATCCTTTCATTATATTCCAAAATGATCATAACTATATTTGCAGAAAACTAAAGTGAAAGACAACACAACTACATACATAGAATACAATATGGAACATTTCATGCAGCATACAATGTATATGTCGATGTATAATGTAGGATGAAATAAAAATGTTTCCGCTGAGGAAACAAGTAAAACGTACAAAAATGTATGTAAAAAAAATTGAAAATATCTTTTCTATTTTATCTGGATCATTGAATTAGAATGCCATGGTAACATACGAATTGGACCACATGACTAGATACTAGTATAAATACAAACACACAGCACTGACTAGGTGGAGAAAAGAAAGACCACACCAACACACTTACCATGGGGTAGTGGACTTTTGGAAGTAGAAGAAGCAGAAGAAATAGAAGACAAGATAAAACACACCAAGAAAATATCTCAAGATTTCATATCTTATAAGATGTTGTAAATTCATTTGTCTACTAGAGTACCTCAACACACTGGATAGTTTATCAATAATAGTTCTATCCACAGTATCCATGTATGCATTACATATAGGTACACACCCAATAGCCCGTTTGCCAAAAAAATCCGTGAGAAATGGAGGGGGTGGGAGTGTTTGAGTCACACAGTATCAGGTGATTACACTGCCCTCTAGTGGTCAGTTGTAACCATTAACGTGACATTATAGCTAAGTTGGAATTAGGATTAAATTTTAGACATACAAGACAATTGTCTGATAAAATTGATCATGAATAAAGAATTATCCCATATGGCTCCTCTAATATAACACTAATGTCAGAACCTGGGACTGAATCCCGGGCCTTTAAACACGAGAACTGTTCACCATGTCTGATCACAGGTAAATGGCACCTTTTGTATTTCAATTTGTTTGAAAAAAAACTTTAATAATTAAGAAGAAAACAGTGCGACACTGCTGGGAGAAACTATTCTATGAAAGGGGAGTGACCTACCTGCATGAGGGGGAGCAACACCACCATAAGCAGGACTTCCACCACCACCACCACTGGGATACCCTCCTGCATCTTGATCCACCATATCCTGCAACATTTGGAACGATCTTGACTGAGAACCTGGGTTCTGATAACCTCCTCCCCTAGGCTGGTCACCTGCATGTACAGCTTGGTAGGATCCAGTACCAGTATCAACGGGGCCTGCTTCCTCACTAACGTAAACAAGTATGACACCATGTCAAGGTTTGCCAAGACAGCAGGGATTGTAAGACAGCAGGGATTGTAAATACATATTAGTATAAAGGTATAATTAAATATTGTGCGCTTCATTCTCTTTGGCAATTCGCAAACTATCCATCCACTTACCCTCCCCACTACACAAGTAATCAAACCCACTGTCCACTTACCCTCCCCACTACACTAGTAATCAAACCCTCTGTCCACTTACCCTCCCCACTACACTAGTAATCAAACCCTCTGTCCACTTACCCTCCCCACTACACTAGTAATCAAACCCTCTGTCCACTTACCCTCCCCACTACACTAGTAATCAAACCCTCTGTCCACTTACCCTCCAACTACACTGGCGATCAAAGTTAAATCTATATCGTGATTATACCATCCATTCACTTACCCTCCTCCCACTACACCAGTAATTAAGCCCTCTGTTTGTCCTTTGAAAGTTTCAGCAATATTCTGAGCTGAGTAAAGTCCAACAGGTGAATTGTATTGTAGATGAACCACTTTAGCTGTACCAGAACCTGGGAATGGCTTGGCTGTTACATTGTGACCAGTTCCAATGGCACCATATGAATCCTGGAGAAATTATTATATAATCTGTCAATATCTGATCACTCTATAAATTGCCACTTTATCAATAAATCAATTCTAAACCTATGGACATAATCAATAATCAATACATGGAACATTTAAGAATTGTTGATCGATCGAACCATAATCATTGTAGCAACCTATGCACCATTTATCAATCAATCAATCAATCAATCAATCAATCAATCAATCAATTAATCAATCAATCAATCAATCAATCTATTCTATCAATCAATCTATTCTATCTATCAATCAATCAAATCAATCAATCAATCAATCAAATCAACCAATCAATCAATCAAATCAACCAATCAATCAATCAATCAATCAATCAATCAATCAATCAATCAATCAATCAATCAATCAATCAATCAATCAATCAATCAATCAATCATTTCCTGACCAATTGATCAAATGACAATAGTTACCTGTTGGTCTGCCTTCAATGATACAGAATATGGTGTAGCATGGTGACCAGCCTGTTCTGCAGTCATTGGGGTGACCTTTGGTTTCCAGATCTTGGATTCTCCTCTAAAAAAATCAGAAAGAAATCACATGATTGATGGAGATAAATTCTGTTTTGAATGAAAATCAGATAAGACTGACTAGTAAATATAACCAATCACAAACTGTGTTTTACATGGGCAAGTAAACATAGCCAATCACAAACTGTGTTTTACATGGTCAAGTAAATATAGCCAATCACAAACTCTGTTTTACATGGTCAAGTAAACCCAGCCAATCACACCCTCTGTGTTACATGGAAGGTTTCTGTGAGGGCAATCAGCAGATATTTTTATAGTCCTTTGGTAACATGAAAGGTGAGACAGTATAGTTAAACACAAAGAAGGCAGGAAGAGGTGGTGAACAAGCTACATGTAATTGAAAGCAGATGAAGAAAGGCTTGTAGAAAGTATTCTGCCGGAAAGTGCTGAGTACAAGTAAAAAAGTTAGCATTTCCAACTTGTCAGTTTGCTCTGAAGGCTTTGTAACTTTCTATCAATCAAAAGAACAAGTACAATTCTGAAAGTGTTTACTTTAAATCCTTGGTTTGTCCATAGACAGAGGAGAAGCTTTTATACTGTCTATGGTTTGCCTGGGACTCAAAGTAAAAATCTTTCAACTCAGTATGTCAGAGATATTCATCATCATATAGTTTATTTAATCTGTCCACCAGAAATTCATGCTAATATTTCAAATAACATAAATAGTGTGATGTCCTTTGCTGTTGATGTACCTTCATTTTATCCAGTCAAGCATGTCTTCTCTGTTTATGAGATTTGAAATGGATATTGTAAACTCTCATGCTGACCTCAAAGGTCAAAAGCCAAAGGTCAGATCAGTATTGCATGCACAAAAATACCAGACCCCCCACGACTTTATGGTAACACTGTGTAGGAATTATTTCAGTGTTGCTTACACAATTCAACTCAAAGAAATTTTATTCCAAGATGTATAATTCCAGTATGTTCACTTTTAAAGAATTGTATAAAAAAAATATGAAATGTAACATAATGAATACACATTGAAAAGCTGTTGTATGATGTCAATTTCTAAACCACCACTGACAACAAAAGGTCATGACCTCATAACGGCTGTCGTGATAGTGTACATGTATATTATAATACTTGCATTGTATAGCATAACTGTACATTTATCTTGTTATTTTATTTACACTAATCGTGAACAACCTGCTTCACTTTATTTTAAATAGACTATTAAGTATCAAATACTGGTTACTGAGATATTTTTCCTTCTAGAAAATTCTGCCATTTTTTTTTGTCTGCAACTGGTTCTCTGATAATAAATACTGCACATTATTGTATCTGTTACATTACTACATTATTGTATCTGTTACATTACTACATTATTGTATCTGTTACATTACTACATTATTGTATCTGTTACATTACTACATTATTGTATCTGTTACATTACTACATTATTGTATCTGTTACATTACTACATTATTGTATCTGTTACATTACTACATTATTGTATCTGTTACATTACTACATTATTGTATCTGTTACATTACTACATTATTGTATCTGTTACATTACTACATTATTGTATCTGTTACATTACTACATTATTGTATCTGTTACATTACTACATTATTGTATCTGTTACATTACTACATTATTGTATCTGTTACATTACTACATTATTGTATCTGTTACATTACTACATTATTGTATCTGTTACATTACTACATTATTGTATCTGTTACATTACTACATTATTGTATCTGTTACATTACTACATTATTGTATCTGTTACATTACTACATTATTGTATCTGTTACATTACTACATTATTGTATCTGTTACATTACTACATTATTGTATCTGTTACATTACTACATTATTGTATCTGTTACATTACTACATTATTGTATCTGTTACATTACTACATTATTGTATCTGTTACATTACTACATTATTGTATCTGTTACATTACTACATTATTGTATCTGTTACATTACTACATTATTGTATCTGTTACATTACTACATTATTGTATCTGTTACATTACTACATTATTGTATCTGTTACATTACTACATTATTGTATCTGTTACATTACTACATTATTGTATTTGTTACATTACTACATTACCAGAAGTGAAAATTACAAAGACATCTGGAAATTTCTGTTTTCATATTTTTATTTTCTGCATGAGTATGCAAAATGTGTCTGCGACAAAAACTCTAAGATTTGGGTAGATTCTACACATTTCTGGAAATTCATTCAATATTTCAAACTCATTCTTGAGACCCAGAAAAATGGAACGATGTACGAGTTCTTTCATTTGGTCTTCATCTAAAGTTATAATGAAACTAATACGGTAAAATGGGTAGCTGTCATTGGACAATTCTTCAAGCAATACAAAATAAAAATCAGGATGTATTAAAATAATATTTTCACAGAATTAAAAAATTCCTCACAACTTCAGTTTGATAGGGCCAAGAAAATAAAAAGAATTATTTCTGGTCAGAACAGTTTGTCTAAAACACTTTTTTTTTTTTATAATTCTCAACAAACCTGTCACTTAATCTACTATTTATGGCAGTTACTGTTCTTTTTATTTAGTACTTTAGAGCAACTGTGTATGTGGGGCAGATGTCATTTGCTTGTTCATAATTGACTCTGCAGTTGTCTTCACTGAAGTAGGGAGTGTTATTTTTGTGTTTCAACATGGATATGCGGACTGCATGGACTGGGCAAACACGAAAAAAAAAAGACTGACGCAGGGTATTTAAGTGATGTGCGCACTGACCAGAAACAATTTTTTTTTTTTGGCCTAAATAAAATTTATAATACCACAACTGTAATATCATAATACAGACTACATTATCAGAACTTCTACAATTAGGCAATGACATAAATAATTATATCTAATTACAAGTCAAATCATGATAATTACTGGTTAAAGTTATTGAGATGCCAGAAATGTCACATACAATTATTTTGATAGCTAGTCTCATTACATTTTATTTCTACCGATGAAATGATCAAAAAATTCTGGTTGCATATCTCACACAGCGTGATCCATCCATAAAATGAACATACAATTTTTAGAGTCTACATTAATTTTTTATTGTATGTTATCAATTTCAATATTGTGAATGTCACTGGTCATATTAACAGCATATTTCATTGTGTCTTGTTGAAGTTGTTCAGTATGTTTTACAGAAAAGCTGGCATTCAGACTGAGTTCACTCAAATATTGCAACTTTTTTTTGTGCTAATTTTTGTAAGAAATGAATAAAATTTGTAGTCATGTATACATTTTTCATTCCAATTTTTTTTTGGACATATAAAATATAAATACATCAGACTCAATCAAGTAGAATATGTAGTCTTTTCAGTTGACAGTTTTACACCAGAATTTCACCTTATTTTCTAGAACGGTTAATATCAGTGTCAGAGACAGACCCTCAAATGAACCCCTGTCCAGAGTCTATGGTTATGAAAACACAGCTGGGCTAGAAGAGACCTCCCAGATTTTAATACATATATACAAAAAAATGTGGTGACCTAGACGCCATCTTTGCTAGTCATGGTATATAAAGATCAGTTAGAACATATAAATATCTGTACACTTCCTTACATGGGCCTTCCTCCATGCTTCATCTACTGTCTCAGCTGATATGGCATCACATTCTTTGCCTTTATCTGACCTCGTGTAAGGTCACAGGCAAGGAGCAAGCTATGCTGGAAAATTTCAAGTACACCAAGTCGGAATAGTAGAGCTGACAATTTAGAATAACCAATCAAAAACAAAATTTATATAAATTCAAAGTTGGTAAATGAAAGTTTGAGAAAAGCAATGTACTTTATTTTTGGAAATGATTGCCACATTGGAAAAAAAGTGTAAATTTATTTCAGATTAGTAGTCTCAACATGTACAACTGCTATTACATAAAATGGGGTAATGTTTGAGGGGGTCGTTACCAACAGGGATAATTATTGTCTAAAGTCATGCATGCGTGATGATGTCAAAAAACACCAGTGGATACTTTGCGAATGCTTTGGTGAGCTACTAGAATTTCTTTATGTAAAATGATGTTAAATTTATGAACATAAACTGAATGTTTGCACAGATGAGTTTTCATCATGATATTGTATTTAATTATCAACAGTATGGGATCCAAAACTTAACTTGTGCAAGTACTTGAATAGTACAGTACAGTATATTAAGTTTTACGGCTGAAAATTTACACTTCGCCATTGAAAATTCATTAATTTGTTTTGCTTTGCTTTGCTTGTAGTTTACTTTATGGGGGGGGGGGGGAGTAAGGGGAGAGCTATAATTATTTCAACTCTAATTTTGATCTACGACATCAACTATTATTTATTGTTTCCCGAGGTCAGACGTGATCAGCATAGCTATTTTCTGATTCCTGTTATCTATTCTTCTTTGGATATATTTATATTTGTGATATTAATTTTCCTTTCAAGTAATAACTATAATTCATTCAATTAATAATTTAGTCTACTTACAGTTAGTCACTATATTTTTGTCTCACTTTTTATATAAAGTAATGTAACCATCATAATTTGACCATTAGGTCACAATGTTTGGAAATAAACCATTTTTATTATTTATTACATCAAATGAAAGTATTAGAAAGCAATGGTTGTATAGTTTACTTTTACGAAGAAAACTAAAAAGAATTATTATGACTATTTATGTGAAAGAAGTAAGCTCTTAGGAGCCATGACTATTCAGTGTGCATCTAATGAATATTCATGTCTGCTAAGACCCATGATGCTTTGGTGTTCACTAACAGAAGAACAGATGTGAAGAAGAGTTTCAATTTAGTGTTTCTTGGCAACCAGTGAAAATTATGGGATGTGAAATAATAAAATTACTCTCCAGATCCTAAAGTTTATGAAAAAAAACCTTTATTTCCTGGAGTGGTGTTTCCCATTAAAATGACATACATGTTCTTTTAGATAAATTATCCTGAATATATTATCTTAAATACTCCAGGATGGCTAACACAATTCTACTAATGTCAGTGTCTTGTAGATTTATACACATATTTTCTCTTTGTCTTACTCTCTTTGTCCTACTGATTTATCTCGACTTGAACTGACTAGTGGCTAACCCTGCAATCTCACATGCAGACATACACCACATTTATGAGGTTAGACCAGCGTACGTTATCCATGTACAAATATGTGGTTTAAATACTTGACATTTGGAACTTTGTGTGACACCACATCAGAAATGTCATCTTGAAACTCAGTGAGACATAAATCAATGGGGCATTGCTTCCGGTCCACCATACTTCATATATTTTAAAACCTTCTCCAGAACTTTGAACATTTTTCCATGGATATTTTAGTATCAAATACAAGATACACAAGGATTACATATGGTAAATGTATGTCAATATACACATTTCAATGGAAAGACAAATTCCAACATTCTTTCTTGGATATTTTTATTTAATATCAAATTTAAGATACATATATATAAACAGTAAAGTGTTTCTCGTCAAGCCGTTTTGCTCAGGCTTCGCAGAGCTGTCTCAGTAGGCCAACTGCAAAGCCTGAGTGATACGGCTTCATGGCCAGAAACATTTTACTGTTTATTCTATATGTTCAAATGAAACTGCTTAGTGTATACATATATGTATACGTATGTATGTATGTATGTGTGTGTGTGTGTGTGTGTGTGTGTGTGTGTGTGTGTATGTATGTATGTATGTATGTATGTATGTATGTATGTATGTATGTATGTATGTATGTATGTATGTATGTATGTATGTATGTATGTATGTATGTATGTATGTATGTATGTATGTATGTATGTATGTATGTATGTATGTATGTATGTATGTATGTATGTATGTATGTATGTATGTATGTATGTATGTATGTATGTACGTACGTACGTATTTACACCTCTACTCACAGACTAGACATGGTTCATGTTGGCATCCAGACTAGGTCCATGTTGAAGCCTAGTTTAGATGCAAAGTGAATTGGACTTGCCTAACATATGTTGAAATGTCCAAGCTATGACACATTAAAACAACATGAGCTGATTACAGAAAAGATTGTGGTATAAAACTTACCTTGATAGTGTAAGGGTTAAATCACCAACGCAATTCTTTATTTTATTTTGTGCATCTAGATGTGTCATGTGTGTAGTGTCTTCGCCATCAATGCGTAACACGATGTCACTAGGCAGGACATGGGAAACAGATGCCTTTCCACCAGGTGTTATCTGAAACAATATGCAAATCAGACAGATAATTAGCCAATGTTCATTAACTGTACCGACTACACTACACCAGTAGTGTGACAGAACCCCATGGTACACAGGTGCAAATGTGGTATATTAGGGTATCTGTACGAATGATTGTAGTGTTCTACTGTGTTCTGATGTACTTTCACGAGCGTAGCGTAGAAATGAGAGGTTTTAATTTCAATCTCACTGGGAGCAAGTTCTTGTCATTTTATATATCAAACTAGTATGTATCTCTTCAAGTTCTAATCTCCTCATCAAGTATGCGTTCTCTGTAGTTGGACTGATCCTTATCTATTCATCAAACTCATATTATCATAAATGTAATCTTTCATTGACAAAGTTTATGGATATTTGAAACTAAATACTATGATACTGATAGCTAACTTTTTTGCAAACTGAGACTTTCTAGTCATACTTTATATATCATAAATTTTAATCAAATTACACCAAAGGATCACTCGTCATCAAAACATCACTAATAGACACAAACAAAATAAACATGTCTTAAAAATAAATTCATCAGGACAATAAATCATATTTAATAATTAAATAATTAGATACTATTACCCAATATTTTTCTTTGCTCAGCCAAGGAAAATATGTGTGAGCTAAGGGGCCTTGTTACTATGAGTCACCAGATGAGTAGTGACAAACCCTTAGGTCATGAGTATTTTCAGCTGAATGAAGAAAAATATTGGAGAACAACGTCATAATTATACTAGCGACGTTAATATCAAAGAAAAATCAGGGAAAGTAATGATAATTTTGGAATGATACAGCGGAACCATAGTAACAAGAGACACACATTGTCATGTCAAAGACACGCTGTCATGATGTAGAATGACCAGGGTATAAATTCCATATTTTTTTGTTCAACTCGGTTGTTACAAAACAAGCATGCTAATTACCAATCAATATCATTTTGTCTGTTCAATTTGACAGGCTAAGTTTGCTAGCTGTAGGAAATCTTAAATTTTGTCAATAGCTTGTTTCAGAAAATATGGTAATTTTATTTTATAGGGTTACATGGCTATATCAATTTTGGTGTCAAAATGTACACAGTAACTATACTACATGGAATGTGTATACAATAGTAATGATCATGATACATCTTTTGAGATTTTCACAAGAATAGTAAAACTGCAATTTTTATCTGAATCCGTGATTTTTGACTACATGTACATCATGTGCTTAAACCTCAGTTACCTGTTAAACTGGCAGGCTAAAATTGAGATAATCTGTGATTTTTAATTTGAGAAATAAGTTTCATGAATATTCAGTATGTCTACAAGAATATTTTACAATATTGACATACAGGGTCAGATGAGGTATTGATACACAAAGACACATGACAACTGTTTGTCATAAATTATTTGCTTTCACAAATTTATCACCTCATTAACCTTCTATTTTACCAGTACTGCAAACTTTCCTTTCAAGAAATATTTGAACATGAAGTGTCAATAATTTTCCCTGCATGACTGATGTGAAAGTGATTACCATTTACAGAAAATTTTATAAAACTGAGTCACTGCATTTTTCCCCCATGTCTGGCCATGATTAGGGATGCATACATATGGTCATGTAAAATCTGTATTTTGACCTTTCAACTCTAACCTTTGACATGTCACCCTGCTAAGTGCCTGTTAGCTGCAGTATTAGCTCCCCAGGATTTTTTTTTTCAGGAGCCTGGGCATCAGGTCAGCTGATTACATGCAATTTGCAGTGACTGGCAAAGACAAGATGTCATTCTGTCAGCTCATTCCCGAGGGTGTCTGCAAAATCCATTCTTGCGAACCAGAGCTGTTATTTTTTCTGCAACACTGCGAAATAACGAAATAAAGTCTGTTGATGGCACGTTTTGGATGGTGCCACAAAAGAGACCGTAGTTTAAAATCATAATGTTTAGGAAAGTGAAATAATAAACTCTTGACAATTTTCTACCATTTTGACATTTGGTTTGAAACCAGATTTTATTGTACAACTTAAGACTGTTACAAGAGGGCTACTACCTCTTTCAGGAAAAGAACCTAACTTTAGCTAATTTCTGACTTTTCTGTCCTTTGGATAATCTAGTTCCTATATGATATTGTTAAGATTTACACCTCCACTCACTAGTTTAGTTACAGATCACCTTGGCACCCAGACTGTCCTTTGGTTAACACACTTTATGGTTATTGCACTCAGTTGAATCCCCAGGGCTGTTTGTTAGTGACCTCTGACCTTTGATATTTTGTATATAGGATGTAGTTTGTTGATTTCTATCTTTCTGTCTACTTGATATGCTGGCCGTTACCGTTACAACATGCCACCATCAATAAATCAAGTCAGTACAGACATGTAATTTCCACCTGTTTGACATGTACATTTAGTAGATGTACAAAATTCTCCTATAAAATAGTATGGATCACAACTGTTCATTTGTTACCAAATTTAGAAATGTGAATTCTTGTATCGCTAGCTTCATCATGAATTGTAGACAAATCAAATTCTTTCCATCCTGAGAATGACTCATCTCACTTACAGATCAGTTATTATGGGACTTGTTTACGAGTGCAGTCCTTTCATTGCTAGTCTAGAAATATACGTTGTCATAGTCTACACTTTCTACGATCTAGAAAATCAAGCTAACCATACAGAGTTTGTAGACTACTTCATTGCAGGACTTGTTTATGACTACTATCCATTCATTCAGGAATTGAGACTACCATCTGCAAGCAGGACTACATATATACGACAGATAAATTTAGCTACATGTTAATAAAAACCAAACATGCAAACTTTGAAGTACATGTACTATAATAAATTGGAGTTGTTGTGTCACAGAAGTGTATGCTTATACAAACAAACAAACAGACAGACAGACAGACAGCCAGCCTACCAACCAGAGACACTGAGACAGAGACAGACAGACAGACAGACAGACAGACAGACAGACACTCTCTCTCTCTCTCTCTCTCTCTCTCTCTCTCTCTCTCTCTCTCTCTCTCTCTCTCTCTCTCTCTCTCTCTCTCTCTCTCTCTCTCTCTCTCTCTCTCTCTCTCTCTCTCTCTCTCTCTCTCTCTCTCTCTCTCTCTCTCTCTCTCTCTCTCTCTCTCTCTCTCTCTCTCTCTCTCTCTCTCTCTCTCTCTCTCTCTCTCTCTCTCTCTCTCTCTCTCTCTCTCTCTCTCTCTCTCTCTCTCTCTCTCTCTCCATCACTTTGTCTAGACTGAGTTGCAAGAACTTCATATTCCAAACCAATAAATAGCTCCTGGACTAACTTGACACCATATTGAATTTAGGTGCCATTGTAAATACAAACTGTTAGGTACATAACACCACAATAAATCATTTGAGATAAATAACACACTTCACTAGAGTGCTAACCAAACTACTTGAACTCAGACATACATGTAAACACTAGTTCATGGCTTTAAGGTAACTTGTCTGGAAGCCAAAAATAAGCTGTGTTCATGGTGTTGGTGTATATTACAAATTGGGTGTGGCAACAGTGTCGATGGTTGAGCAAGTATTTTTTATTGTTGGACTTGTACATTGTGTTACAACTTGTGTGGTTTCTGAACAGGACACCACATAGCTCAAAATACCCGAGAGATGAGATCACTGTAAGTCAGTTTCTATAAGTTCTAGACATGTCCGGTTCTTTTACCCTACTTGTCAAGCTTTTGTGGTAACTGAGGTGAAAACCTGTCATGAGAAAATCCACACCCAGGTTTGTATGTACACTAAAGATGCAATTTGAATTTAAACACACATGCATCATTTCTCTGACAATTGAAAGCAGTGAAACACACCCATGCATACACACAGCATATACAGTATACACAACATGTTGGCCAATAGTCTAGTTCCTATACGGCATCATTACCATTTACACCTCAACTCACAGTCCAGTCAAAGTCGTTACTCCAGAAGTCCTGAGATGCATGGATTTTTTAAAATTCCTCCACAGCCACCCACACAGTCATTAACATCATGTCTTTGCTAATTGATCACAAAATTCTAATCAATAACACAGTCCCTCATAAAGTTAGTGTTTATTGGGGCAGTTGTGTAATGCCCAAATATGGTATATTAGTCAGCTCAGGATGCTACTTATACACTGTTTACATCACTATAGCAGCTGGGGTTCACTAATTGGATGAACAACTTTCTGTGCTGATTAAGGGACTTTGACCAGACGTGGTTTAGTTAGAAACCACATTAACATCCAGACTAGTTGTCCCCCATCCTACTAAGAATTCACACTGTCCTGTTTTACAATAGAAAAACAGAAAATATCTTGAAATTAGAACGAGTGCCATGCTATCCAAAATTAAATTTTCATAAGTTTGAATCATTTGATACAGACATGGATATACCTAGTAATTCTTGCATCACAGTGTTTTTACTTATACGGTTGGAGAACACCTGTAACAGAATGGGAGAATCGAATATGGTCCTAATTTCCAATGTATTATACTATAATTTTGGTGGGGAACCCAGTAAAATGACAGGGGAACTCCGGTAGATTTTACTTGCGTACCACCCAAAAACACTTCAGTTAACTATTTATATCTTATTCTACATGTATGTTTACCTTACTCGTCCTTAGTTCTAATTTTAAAGTGCAACTAGTGGCTATCCATGGCTTCAAATCTTTTTAAAGAGATATCTTAAGATTCTACGCCTGGGAGAGTATCTTGAATAAAGTGAAACCTACATGTAGATGAAATATAATAGTCTGGAATCCATGCAGTTCAGGATTTTAAATTTTTTGTTTTAAGATCCCCATCCACATGGATTCCAGGCTAGATAAAATACAGTGTAGCTTAGAATTAATACTATCCTATGCTAATGGTTATAAATTGAAATTAAATATACAGTAGTGTGGATAGTCTAGATGCTACATTCTCGCAAACCAGAACTATTATTTCCAGTATGGGCCAGCTCGTTAAGAACGGTACTGTAAAACGGTTGTGGTTTGCAACGATGAGATGCTACTAACGGTAATCTCATTACTAATTTGAGATTCAATACCAAGAATAGTATCTACACTCTAGTGTGGCAGTATCGTTATTTTGCGGGTCGACAGGCCTAACTGTGGGTCAACCTGCAGGTCGATTTGCGGGTTGTTCAAACGACAATTATTTGTATAAAATCATCCAAAACATATGTTTAAGTTTACAAAAAATAATGCAACTCGCACAACAGTTACATTACCAGGCCCGCAGCAGCCCGCAACCTGAAAAAAGTGACCCACAGCGGCCTGCAACCCACACAATAGTTACACTCTAGTGTGGATGGTTTTTAACAAGTCCAGTAGATCTATTAATTCTCTCATTGACTTGTGTCTGTAGATATATTATAAATATGCTATTTGAAAAACACCTTCTTTTTTTTAAAAGTATCTTATTTTCAATGAAATGTGAAATTTATCATTAATAATGGTAGTCAGTTACAATTTGCATAACAAAGATGTTGTTGAAAGATTATGATAATTCTGTTTTGAAAATATCTAATTTTGAATACTTAATAATAGTGCACAATTTGCATATCAAAGATAATATGCTATTATCAGGTTAAATACAGGTAAATACTAGATGTTTAGAAAATATAGATCTACAATTTAAAATTTTTTTGAAACTTTCTACAACAGACTGAACAGATAAGCAAAATATCTGTTTAACAAGTAATTTTAAGAAGGATTTTCACATTTTTATTGTCTGAAAAAAAATATGCAGAATTATTCAAACTCATATATTCACAAGTTTGCCTTCCATAACAATTTTCTCACTATCATTGTACAAGGGCTCTATGATATGAACTTTGACCCTGGTCTCATTTGAATATTTGAGGGTTGAAGAGAAAGTAATTTTTTTGCTGGTTGAGAAAGTTGAACAGAGGGTTAGGCTGAGTTATTGACACGTACTATTCATAAATATGTGACAACTGAACAAGGCTAAGGAAATGATATTGTGGGTATCACATGTACCATGGTATTTTATGAAACTGATAGGTGCTGTTGTGGTGTATGTATATATCCGTCATATCTGCCAATACAGGGATCAGTTACTCACCCTATCTGACCCTGCCTGGATTAAACATAGGCTTTTAAAATGTTTCCCCCCCCCCACAAAATAATGGTAGAATCTATCACAATTTGCATAAAAATGAATTTGTTGTTGCAAGAATATGGTTATTCTGATTTGAAAATTATAGAATTTTGTTGAAAGTACTTAATAATGCAAAATTTGCATATCAAAAATGATATCATTATATGACGTTAAATACTAGGTGTTTAGAAAATTTCTTCAATTTAAAAAGTTTAGAAAATTTCTAGAAGTCAGAACGGATGTGATGCAAAATTCAAATACCAAAGATGTTATTGTTGAATGACTATTAAATTATTTTGTTGATAAAATTTCTGACCTTTTGGAAGTTTTGAAAATTTCAAGAATTTTGAAAGTACTAGTAGTACCTAAAGCAAAGCTTGCATTACAAAGATGTTATTGCTGAACGACTTTAATAATTTTTTGAAAAATTCTAGAATTTCAATAGAGCTTGAAACTTTCTAGAATTTAAAATGTACCTGATACAGTGTTTAGTAGGGCCTCATGTAGTCCTGCTTGCAGACATAGTACAGTCCAATGTAAGTTGGGACTCCATTCTGACAATGTCCTACATGTAGTACTGTTTGTAGACGGTATAATATGGGACTCCATTCTGACAATGTCCCTTTCCTACATGTAGTACTGTTTGTGGACGGAATAAGTTGGGACTTCATTCTGACAATGTCTCCTCCCGAATTTATTACCCAAGAATACATGTACACACATTTTCCAAGATATCCTGTATTTTTACAGAACGACACAGCTACTATAAGCTAAAATAAATTTCGATACAAAACACACATCACTGTCATCAGTAAACCTATCTAGTTCTGGATAGTGTCTCTTCAGAAAAGCACTGTTATATGGACAAAGTCGTTTACTGTAACGATTTGACAGACCGTTTTTAGACCACGCAGATTGGTTTCTAAAACCATGAGCAATAATGTATTACCAGCAATAAAGTCTTATAATGTTTACCAATACTAAAGGATCTCTTCCTTATTTCCAGCCAAATCTCATAAAGCATTGATAGAACAGCAACAGGAAATAACTAAATAATATATGGATGACTACAGTACTTTGAAAAATAAATATAAGTGGACACAATACTTTGACATATGGTACATATACACAAATGTACATATATAGAATTCACTGTTTGTTTGTATTATGTCTGCCTACTTCTAATCTTCTACAATCACCATAGCAACTCACAAGTAGCAAAAGAGCCTTCTTTGCTAGTATAGAATTACAATAAAATATTGGGCATAACATTGTCTAAAACACAGACTGTCGACAGTCATTCATGCCTTTTTTTGCTATGTTTTACCCAAAACTAAAGTCGTTGCCTCGTTCCAATCCGGAGCAATACTATAACCACATATTGGTTGAACAGCGAGTTCCTTCAGCACTCACAGTTCGTTGCCTTTGGCACTCACAGTTCATGCCTTTGGCACTCACAGTTCCTATCAGTATGCATTAGTATTCAGTGCTACGGAGTGAGGCGATGACTTTGTTTAAGATGAAACGTAGCAAAGAAGGCAGCAAAGAAGGCACGAATGACTGTCAACAGTCTATAACAGTAAAAGTACTATTAAAGTAGTTACACGTTCCAAATTTAACTGTAACAGTATGCACATATTGTTATACAGTTAATCTAGAACTACACGTGTGGATTCATACATCTCTCTCTCTCTCTCTCTCTCTCTCTCTCTCTCTCTCTCTCTCTCTCTCTCTCTCTCTCTCTCTCTCTCTCTCTCTCTCTCTTTCATATAGCTATCCAATTTATTCAATCAACTGGTTTATATGACTTAGTGAAAGAGGCTGAAATCTTAGACTTGAGACAAGATCCTGTTGGTTACATCATGCATGTGGGTGATACTTCCATGGTAGACAATATGTATATAGCAGTGATGACACCTGAGGGTGGAGCCAGGAGTGTCTGTGGTAGGATGTCCTAATTAAGAGGACCATGAGATTTACATATCAACTTGTCAACAACATAATCTTATATGCCAGGATATGGAAAGACAAGAAAAGGAAGCTAAAGATTAGATATCTCAAACAATGCTGTTGGTTGCAGGTCTAATGTTTGGGTCAACACTTTAAATCTAGTTCCTATACCACATGAGTTACGAATTACTAATACTATGATCATTTCCATTCATGAATGACTGACTGAGCAGTGATTTTGAAAGGGCATTGCAAATGGGTCAATAGAAACACACCCACTATTCTGTGCTAATGAGCAACTGTAACCTCTAACCTACACCACAGCCCTAAGATCTGTGTTGCACTATATATGTATGTATGTATGTATGTATGTATGTATGTATGTGTATGTATGTGTGTGTGTGTGTGTGTGTGTAGGTATGTATGTATGTATGTATGTATGTATGTATGTGTTTGTATGTATGTATGTGTGTGTATGTACGTGAACACACACATGTATGCACACTCTCTTTGTGTGTCTGATTATGCTATTATTCCAAGTTCCAAGTTTGATACATCTCTACTAGTCTGGATGTCAATGTTGTATGAAATCATAATGAGAGATCTTACAATTCAATGTCGGATAGCACTAGTCTACATCTCAACACTGGCTGTGATTCACTTGACCACTGTATTAAATTCTGAGTCTGTCATACAAAGAAGTGATTATCCAATGATGTCACCCTATGATGTCATACTTCCTTATCTCGCTAAACTTATTGTCAATGTCAGTCAAGTCTTCCTTTCACATGGAAATTATTCAACATTCTTGAAGGCAAATTACTCACCATATGACAAGATTTACTCACCATTCCCATAGATAAGGAAAATGTTGTGTCCAAAAAAGGAAATGTCAGGTGAATAAATCCAGACAGAATGAATTTTGTTATGTAGGGGTATCTCTTGTCATGTAGGGGTATCTCTTGTCATGTAGGGGTATCTCTTGTCATGTAGGGGTATCTCTTGTCATGTAGGGGTATCTCTTGTCATGTAGGGGTATCTCTTGTCATGTAGGGGTTATTCTTGTCATGCTCATGGCTTGTAAAATAGTGAAATGTAAATGAATATTCATGGCAATGTCATTGTTTTGTATTTTTATTAGATAATGTTCAACTTTGAGTTCATAATAGATGTCTAGGTTGTATAAACTAGCTTCCAGGCAAGTCTAGTCGTAAATCGTAACGATGCCGTACAGGGACTAGATTAAGTGAAACGTAACCTGGATGCTAACATGTAAATGGAGGTGTAAATCGTAACGATACTGTATAGGGGACTAGACTAACGCAAGCCATGGTCTTGTGCAATTTTGATCTGCTTTTCATGACAACTTTCTTGACTTGGGAGCCAAAGACAGCCATCAGCTTGGAAAGTTATTTTATCACAAGCAGGAAATATCACCTTGTCCAATTCGTCTAGACTCAATTTACTTCTTCACGAGATTGAATGTTTTCGCCATTACACTCTGGTTCTCAATTCTAAAATTCTTGTCAAGTACCATGTGTTGCCATTAACACCTGGTGAAAACATTCATTCCATGAAAGAAGTCAAGTAAGTCTAGACGAAATATTTAGACAAGGTAATATTTCCTGTGTGTGATCAAATAACTTTGCATTCTCAATTGTTAGCCTTCAACAGGCAACAATTCTGTACATTACATACAGCATATCAATTTATGCAATATGAACTGTTACACCATGGACCCTGGAGTGTCTGCTCTAAGATCTATGGTTTATTCTTACAGAGAGTATGATTAACATGTATAATCTAACACTAGGATACTAAGACATTCAAGACTGTACAAATGACAATCATCACAACATTTCAGAATTAGATTTAGATCAATCCAATATATCATAAATAGTGTATAAACTGACTGAAAATATTCATCAGCTTAGTAGATCAAATGATTTACAAAGGTAACTTATAACACACAAGCAGTTCAACGTTTTCACCTCATCATGTGACTATTAAGACAGATTGAAAGCTCAATGCTAAAAACTTTGAACTGCTTGTGTGTTATAGCTTTTGTAACAACTGATCATGCAATACTGCGCAAGGCACGTGTGATTGCTGTTGACGACAAACATCCACTTTATGCATATTTTGATATTCTCCCATCTGGCCGAAGATACCGCTGTCTTAAATGTTCTAAAGTTCGTTACAGCAAGAGTTTTGTCCCGTAAGCCGTCAGATTGTTAAATCAATGCTAAGTTGTATTTGTGTACAAAGTGTATTTGTATTTGTATTTGTGTAGTTGTGTCGCTTGGACTTTTGTGAGTTGTATACTACATATCCTTGAGGACCAATAAATAAATAATAATAATAATAATAACAATTTAAACTGTTGAACCATGGACTCTCCAGCTGGTGGAGTGTCTATGGTTGAACAAAGTAAAATTTACAATAAAATTTAGAAAAGGTGAATCAAGTACAGTACAATATATGTATGTTTATACAAACATTTTATGAAGGATGGGGAGGGGGTGATCTCAATAAACAGAAGCACTCTTGGGTTTTGAAACTTTAAATCTTGTCTCACATTATGTCTGTAAATGTCATTTCACATCACCCAGTAATATGTTGAGTCAGATATCTGGGCTAGGGAGGGGGTGATCTCAATAAACAGAAGCACTCTTGGGTTTTGAAACTTTAAATCTTGTCTCACATTATGTCTGTAAATGTCATTTCACATCACCCAGTAATATGTCGTGCCAGATATCTGGGCTAGGGAGGGGGTGATCTCACTTAACAGAAGCACTCTTGGGTTTTGAAACTTTAACTCTTGTCTCACATTATGTCAGTACATATCATTTCACCAGAATGTATTCTGTCACCCATGGTACCCAGTATGTTGAGTCAGATACTTAAAGTATCTGGGCTAGGGAGGTGGTGATCTCAATTAATAAAAAAGTACTGGTACACAGGTTTTGAAACTTTTTGAAACTTTAAACCTTGTCTCCGTTCTGTCAGACTACATGGTCTATCTGTCATATCATGTACAATACTGAAATTTGATGCTGTAACCATAACGCTAAAACTTTCTGACATTTAGTATTATTTTTAACTTAGTTTCTATATATGCAATAATTCATTCAAAGTTTAGACCCTTATACACAGTTTACAATAATTTACCAATCACATATATCTGTAATAACGTAATCATTTTCAAAAATTTTTATATTTTGTTTGTCTTTAAACATTTGCAATGTCTTTTTACATCTTAGTAATTTAGAGTGAGATGTGTTTAATATGTTTGGCATCAGTATAATTTGAACCCCGGAATTGAACAAACCCAGACGGATAAAATTCGTCTAAAATTTCAAAAAAATTCCTTCTAATAGAAAGGAGAGAGGCAAAGAACAGATAACATATCAAATGTGTATCATGTTGACATATTTATACAATCTGATTAAAATCTGATCTGATGAATATGGCTCTATTTATTTATTTACCTGTTTCATTTGTTTATTGTCGTTTGTTTTCAGATATTGTTGTTCCAAGAATGATCGCCACCTTCCAACCAACAGAAGGCAGCAATCACCTGGAACAACAAAATTGAAAAGAAATAATACTAAGCAATGGAAATAGAGGTAAATGAAGAAATTGAACAACTTTCAACAAATTAGATTTTAATCAGAATGATATTTATGCTGTATTTTATTCAATTTTTTTTTTAAATGTCATAATTATTCTCAGCTATCAAATTTAGAAATCAGTTCACAGTGTTTTTGTGAGGTTATTTGCAAGGCTTTCTCCAACTAACTTATAAGAATACAACCACAAGGTATAGAAATCTAAGCCAACATTTTCCCCTCTGTTACCAGCGTCTTAAACATTTGCAAGAATTGCTAAGTCCTTCAAAAATAAAACACTTCTGATCTACAAGTATGGCTTGAAGAATGAATACATAAAAAACTTCAACAACAAAACAAGAAATATTTCAGTGGAAGAGTACTTGAAACGGTTGTATTCTTTGAGCCATCATTACGCATATATGTAGTCTAGATGCCAACATGGTCTTTAACTAAACCACAGTGAGTGGAGACTGTGTAAATGGTAATGATACAGTACATAGGAACTAGACTGGCATATATCTCTGACTACTTAGTTACTGGTCTGAGCATATACATATATGTAGTTAAAGGCTAATTGATAGTAATCACAATGGTTTGACCAAAACTATAAATCAATGCAACCACTCTGAGGTCTTGTTAGTATTTGTTTACTATTACCCTAAATCTACCAGGCTTACAGATGTAGATAAGAATTGGTCATTTCACTAACTGACTTACAGACTTAGATGGTGTCTAGTGGTATCACAGTATGCTTTAGTGGTACTGCCAACTTAAAGGTGATAACTGACAACCTTCACTGGTTGATCTTGACTATGACAAGACTGTCCTACATCCATGCTATGCTACCACCATGGTTCAGTCTAGGAAAATACAAGTGACCTAGGGGGTCTTGTTACTATGAGTCACCAGACAAGTAAGTGACAAACCCTTTAGCTCATAAGTATTTTGCAACAGAATGATAACAAATCATGGGAATAATATAATTATATCTTCTCAGGCCCAATTTATGGAAAATCAGGGAAAATAATGGCACTTTGGAATCTTTTCACTCATATTTGTAGCACTGCTGAACCAGTGGCATAGATGTATTTTGTCATGATGTAGAATGATCAGGGTATAAATTCCATATTTTTGTGTAAGCAGGTTCAACCTGGCTTGTGTGTGGTACATGTGTACAATATTTGTTTTAGAAACATTACATCTTTGTGTAAGAGTACTTCCTCCCTTTATGATGCATGATGGGAATATGGGATTACACATGTACTTGACATTATGAATGAAGCAAGATCTTTCTCCTGAAATAAATAACTCTGTCTAGTTTTGGTCTCAACACTGGAAAGACTGGATGTTATCATTGTTGATACAAGTTTTTCAGGACATGTAATGGGTGACAATATTTGCATCTTTTTCATGGTGCAGACTATTTCTAACTACGAGTACTAGTAGTATCAGGTTCCATAGCATCATTGCTAAAATATCTATACAATATGTGAAAATATTACATAACAATGTATTTTCATGTTATGTAAACTTACTGTTATGTTATGTAGAGTATTTGACTCCAATTATTCTTGTTTTGTTTTTATCATATTTTGCACTAAATGAATGAGTTGTATTTTTACAATATAGACTTTCATTTGAAAACAATTACAGCAAACATTAGTTTTCCCAAGAGAAGATGATTTAATGCAGGACTGTTCTTCCCTTTTGACTCACTTTGCATCTAAATTGTGACAATCTCATAGAAAATACAAAGAAAATAAAACATGTAGTTAACTGCAAACATAATAAACTGAAAAATACAAAAATTGACCAAATTGGGAGGTGGGGGAGGTGGGGGTGATGTAAGGGTGGTTGATGAATTATTGTTGCATTTCAATATGACATGGAAAACGATTCATTACAGGGGGTTCCCTCGAATAATTGAGTAATTCTTGCATTCAAATTTGACATAGAAATGTTTCATTACAGGGAAGGGGGGGGGGGTGATGGGATAGGTTCCTTAAATTATTCTGCATTCATATTTGACATGGAAAAATTTTAATTTCGGGGAATAGAGAGATGACAGGAAAGGGAGTCCGGAGGAGATCTAGTCTACATGATTTTTATATCCTGATAACAGACAGTCCATATAACTTAGACCATGCTGGTACACAGAGAAGTGACAGTGACAAAACCAAGATGGCCCCTTTGTCCTTATCAAATCAAAGAGAATTAATCAATGCCAAAGACAAGGAAACCCTCTAAAGGGAGATATATAGATATGTCCAAATATTTTGATATATAATAGACATCATTAAAACTACATACCTTGAACTTCACTTTTTATTCATCTATTAGAAATTTAATTGTGTCATTAAATAGACAGCCTGTCACACCCTATAATGATTCATTGCAGGCCAGTTAGATAGATACTTTGATATTTAACATGCTTGACTTACGATATTTGAATATCCTCTAAAAGTGACATATTTGCCCTAAACGGATTTGTTGCAGAAAATGAGAGTGACTGAATACAAGGATGTTTAAGAAACCTTTTTAGAAATTACTTAACGTAGACTTTGTCTGTTAAGGGTGTTTAATAACGATTGTGTAAATTTAATCACTGTTTTTAAGTCCTTAGCTATTTTCTTTGTGTCTTAACTTGAAGGTTTACTAGTTATAAGCGTACACTTGTCCATTCAAATGTCGGTTTAGCTGCACACTTTAACAACCCCTTGAAGAATGCACCAAAGAATGACAACTATGCCGTCATCGGCATGGACAGTAAAGATGTACTTTGCTGGTGTCCCCTTAAAACACTGTCAACATGTAAAGACAGTTATTTTAACACAATCCTAGTTACACACTGTTAGTGAATACTACAAAGTTTTGGAGACATTTTTTTCGAGTTCAGTGGCGGAGTTTTATTATTTGTAATCGTTCAGTAGAGGCCGTTCTTGGGGGAAGTGGGGTCACCGTCATATCAACAGCTGATTATAAACTTCTCAACTGTTGTATGTTAAAAACTGGCACACCATTTTACGGCAGTTATGCCGGTAGTTAGACAGTACGAAAATGTACTACAACGTCAACCCTTTAGCAAGTATTACGTTGATATTTAGAAGGAGACAATGATCGTACTGTTAAATAAGGCACCACTCCCACTTCTCAGCGTGGACAACGTAACTGCTAAGCTATGTCAACTTCGGGTAATCCCTGCGTCCCCCCTCGCATGACCTTACAGTTGCCGTAAGTCGCTTACTTCATTGCATACAAGGACATCCATTCTTTTCACTGCCAATAAACATTGTTTGGTAACAGAGCATACAAAATCATTCATCTCATATATATATAACAGTTGATAAATGCAACGTTCACGACTCGAACTTTACGATCGCCGTCTGAACACTTACCCGAGATATTGACAGCGGTTGGTTAAAATCAATCCCACCGGCCAGTCGAAATCCCCACGGTCCGGGGCATTGAAGCGTAACGTTGAACAGTTGCTCTGACATCTTGGCCTTCTCTGGTTAAGCCCAAAATCCAGAAATCGGTCAAAATTGTGGTGAAACTAGTGGATATTTAGAGGAATTCCATGTGAAATTTACATAGGTAACAGGCACCCCCAGACTGGTACGCAGAGAAAAGTTTTTGCACACGACCCAAAAACTGCGGAATAACAAACTATATTTGGACAGCGTAGGAGAGGCGACTCATGCAAGAAAACTTTTGAAAGTTTGCGAGTTTATTAGGAAAAGCATTTCTAAAACAACCCGACTCTAGTTTACATATTTTAATGATGTAAAGTGTGTACGATCCGTCTGTACCTGTTTTCAATTTCCGAATAAATGTTTGCCTGCTTTAACAAGTTCGATAAGCTTTGATACCCTTGACCGGTTAGCTGTATCAATTACGCAAACAATTGCGGGTTTAAGCCGTCGACGGAGCTCGAGATCTTGCAAATTATGTATGTTTGTTTGTTTGTTTGTTTACTTGTTTAATTCATATTTATATTATTTTGCCACTTATTTTATTTTGTCAAGTTCACAAAGTTATGTACGGTCTTTACGCACGTCAGAGAACTGTATCAACTTTACGTTATCGTTCATCAAAGTTGACAGAAATCGTCAGACTACGCGATCTCTTCTCTTCATTTATAAATCTTACTTTAAACACGTTTATTTAATTCATTCATTCATTCATTCATTCATTCATTCATTCATTCATTCATTCATTCATTCATTCATTCATTCATTCATTATTTATTAATTTATTGCTTGGCAAGGTTATTAGCATTTCCTACTTCTCCTAATGGTTTCTCCCTGTTCTTTTATAAAATAAAATATTCTAAACCCATCTCAAGTCTGTTCGATATCACAATAAGACAATTTATATTTGTGCAGTATTTCTTTTTTTTAAACAAAGGGTAACTTTAACTACTGTTAGTCTTTAATTAGTAGATTTTAATTAAACGCTTTAAGAAGAAAGAAACGCATAGAATTGTGGGTTTTATCATAGCAGTATTGTGAGACTGTAAATTTACAAAGCGACTCATAATAATGAAACAAAAACACTGACGGAAGAACAAATTGATTTTGACACGGGTGTCTTGGTTAGCTTTGTGCTCGTCAAACTGTGTTAAAAACGTGAAACCGATCGGATTGAGTGTTCCTCTTTTCGAACTTTCGAGATCTCCCATACAAGGCCTAGGGTTGCTACATGCGTCTATGATCTGTGAAAAATTCAAAAACACTATTGTAACACTAGTATGAACGTCAAATCATGATGACGTCATCGGCCAGCAGACCCAAATGTCCATTTCAGCAAACTTTCTTCCAAAGAAACGTAACATACCTGAAACAAACTTCCATTGTTATTTTCAAATTTTTGGCTTCCTTGTTTTTATTGTAGGTATGTATTTAACAGGTATCTCAAGAAAAAAAGTAGACAAGTACAGATAGATTTGTTTCTGCCTTTGGTACAATTTTAGTGAATACTTTAATAACTTAAACACAGGATTTAGAAGTCACGTGATAAAATAGTATCTTAGTAACATATTCAGTTTTGAAATATTCTGTAAAGAAGATGAAACTCTGCAAAACTGTTGATTGATCCTCACCGAAATCTGTTAGCCTCGCACCAACGTTTATTGTGCACATTGCTTATATAGCATGATAAAACTGAGTTGGAGAATTGTATTGCATACTACACAGAATACGAGCTACAAGATGAAGGTCAGATGTTTAATTTATCGTTCATCTTACTAGGTGGTAGTAATTGCTCACTCGTGCTATTTATTGGTGATAACAAAACAAGGGCAAAAGTCGACGTCGGGATTAATTTTCAAGTTTATATCAAGTTACAAGTAGCTTGCCAAGGTTGGAATCAATGCTACACTTAGACTTTGGCGATTTAACCTAGCAAGCAAATACTATATTATTCTCTTTGAAAAGTAAAATAAATCCAAAAATCTACATCTAAATTTTAAAAATGTCAACTATAGTTTTTTGTATAAAAGCATAAAAAATCTTTCACCGTATCCGCTCGCTCGTGCTTGTGTATATGTGTACGCACGCACGCACGCATGCATGCATGCATGCATGAAAGTTTGTGTGCGTTTGTATGCGGGTACGTGCGCGCGTGTGTAGGATGGAGTGGGAAATTGTAGTAGATCTCACAAGAATAGAGTACATTGGCATAAGTTAGTTATCAATACAAGTAACTTCATATTCATGTCAGTTAAAGACACAGTTGGAAGAGGATACGTTTCAAGATTTTTATATAAGAAGTGGATTTGGTTTCATTTTGGCTCCAATTCGTACGTCATCTGAATTTCACCAATTAATTGATCAAACGTATTAATCCAAACACTGGTTTCGTATGACTTGTATTTCATTAAATTACACTTTTGGTATTTGATCTGTTTCTCTGCATTCATAACGTAAGGTAAAGGAAATTATTGAATAATCTTACAATCCCCCCCCTCTCTCTCTCTCTCTCTCTCTCTCTCTCTCTCTCTCTCTCTCTCTCTCTCTCTCTCTCTCTCTCTCTCTCTCTCACTCTCCCTCCCTCCCTCTCTCTCTCTCTCTCTCTCTCTCTCTCACTCTCTCTCTCACTCACTCACTCACTCTCTCTCTCTCCCTCTCTCTCTCGCTCGCTCTCTCTCTCCCTCCCTCCCTCCCTCTCTCTCTCTCACTCTCTCTCACTCACTCACTCACTCACTCTCACTCACTCACTCACTCACTCACTCACTCTCTCTTTCTCTCTCTCTCTCCCCTCTCTCTCTCTCTCTCTTTCTCTCCCTCCCTCCCTCCCCCTCTCTCTCACTCTCTCACTCACTCCCTCTCACTCTCTCTCACTCACTCCCTCTCTCCCTCCCTCTCCTCTCTCTCTCTCTCTCTCTCTCTCTCTCTCTCTCTCTCTCTCTCTCTCTCTCTCTCTCTCTCTCTCTCTCTCTCTCTCTCTCTCTCTCTCTCTCTCTCTAACATAGTATAAAATCGGAATACGGTCGGAACTAGGCTACGTAATATTACACTATATAGACAATGGACAGAATCCCCATCATCCCTAATGTTCATGATGTTGTCTGTGGAAGTCGATATGGATGTGACATTACAACCTACACACGATGAGGGCGCTAGACACATTAACGATCATAGTGAGTAGCGGTCAATGAAGTTTCACTGGTAATCAGATCTGATTATGAAGCTGATGAATGACAACGATAACCTACAAAGGCTAGACGCACGTAGACGGGTTGAGAACTTGTGTCATTTAAAGAGAGTTAGGGATACCAGGACTTATGGGGCATTGTTTGATGTGTTGCACATAAAGTTGGAATCCAAACATAGGTTGCAGTTTAGTCTTGAAATAAAAATCAGTTCAAAATCACTGGCTGAATATTAACTAAACTCAACCTCCAGCCAAGTTTAAAGTCAGGTGACATGAGAACGCAATAAAGCTATGGAATGTATAATGACTACTAGACTATTCTACCCCTTTTCACATATTTTTCTGTTAAAAGATTTAATCGATCTCAGAATCTGTCATTTTTGTGAAAAGGTCTCCACACATTCATGTTTACAAGCAGACACTGACAGTAGTTTTGATACAACACTTACTGAGTAATCCAACTTGGATAAATCAAATAAAAATATTACGAATCGAAGTTATTCAAAATTAGGCTCTTGACCCTTGACACCATTATACATAAATCAGATCGTTTAGAGTTGTTGTCAAATCATCACTGTCGTAAAATTGCTATCAAAAGTTAACATTTATATACAAGAAATCCACTAGTCACAATTTTTATCGCTATAGCTTTTATTTAAAAAAACAACAACAAACAAACAACCAATCAAACGAACGAACGAACGAATGAACAAAGGAACGAATTTATTAGGACATCGAGAGGTTAGATCCTCGTACAAAAACCAAAAAAACCTGTCATATCCGTTGAAATTATGGGATGGTATTGGCGAGATGCATTTACACCCAGAGACTGAGATTCCAGGGTGGTTTTTCATTATTATTTATTGTATTTATAACAAAGTACACAAATCTGACGTATGTTTATTCTCTGAAATTTACGAATATATTCCCTGAATTGAACGAGTGTAAAATCGATATTATCAATGGCCTAAATGTAACAATCAACTTGTTGATAGTTTCATTTGGAACGGCAGAAAAAAAGTATACGACTGTGGAAAGCCAACCAGTCTCGAGTTTTAATTTCTTTGTAACAAATCACCAACACGTGTAGGTAATTCTTCGTCATAATACGACTCTGGTAACCTGTGGCTTTAGTTTACTAAGATAAACCATAGACAGTAGACTACTGTCTATGGTTAAACACAAACTAAAACTAAGCTGTTAGCCGGACAGTGATGTAATTACACTCACAGTAGGGTGATGTTTCTGTTAGGGAGTGTTTCTCGAGCGTTTATTTTTTTATACACTTTTAACTTGTGACTTCTTATTATACGTATGATATTTCGATATTTCAGTTAATATTTTGGTGGACTTCCGGTGTTTACAATATTTTGGGTGGACTTCCGGTGTTTACAATATTTTGGTGGACTTCCGGTGTTGACAATATGTTGATTACTGGGTGATTCTATATGTAGGACAATGGCACCCTCAGGGCACCCTGTCACTCACTACCACCCACATTGTGAAATCTACAATGTGACATTGAACAACAATAAGCCCTATATTTCTTATAAGACATAGACTCATAAGTGGGGGTGATTTATACAAATAAATTAAAACTTAGCACTGCACCAATATGTTTGGATTATCCAAGCATATTTTGTAATAATAAATTAGTTTGCGGCTAACTTAGTAAACTGAAAGTTGGCTGTCCGCAGTAATATTACAATGTTACATCAAAATATTTCATTTGTAATATTATATTTACTAGTCGTATATTTGTATTCAATCATCGAGAGACAGACCGTGCCTGTAGAGATATTTAGATGTATTACAAGACACGCGTATTGGTCATCAAAAACTACAATTTGGTATTTGTCTAATTTGTCAGACGTACCAAATAGATATGTAAAACTGTGTGCTTAACTGGGGTGTCAAAAACCTTTAGTACATTTGTATAGCGAATTTGGGGTCAACTCATGTTCCAAACATTTGGGGGACAGGTCGTGCTTACATGTTTACAAGGAGTCCTAAGGAGACTTAAACACACAAAAAGATCAATAAACACGGCGTAGTTACAACTGTTGGTTGGTTCGAGAATGAACTGAACGTTTGTTCGGGGGCATCGAGTGCACTTCACATAGTAATATCTATCAAGGAAGGCATTTCCTAAAATACCTCACTGTTATATTGTTTCCACCGCGCATGTGCCGTAAAGAAGGAACTCGACCCAGCATCTCTACTTTTGGCGACCGGTCGTGAAGTAAGACAATTCGACCAAAATTACTCATCAAGTTGGAAGTTTATCTAAATTCTTTAGTATCTAAACATTGTCTTGTACAATTCGGAAGAGGAACGTTTCAACCAAGATGCAATTTAAGGCTCGTCTAGCCGGCCCAGGACCATGGGGTTTTCGACTCACTGGTGGCAAGGAAAATCAACAACCGCTTATTATTTCAAGGGTAGGTCGTTCTCGGTGTGTAGAATTCTCCATAGAAATTACGTGTAAGCTTTCTCTTTAAGCCAAGCATTTTGAAACAACGAAAGTGTTGTTGTTATAGTAGTGACATTAATGTCCTACTTGAACCCTATTTGGTTATACCTGAGCAGGTTTGCACACGTCACTATAGCCAGGTAAAACTCTAAGCCAATGATATACCTTTGAACATGTGTATAGAATTTTGGTTATTGAGTTTTAAGTTTGAGAACATGGTAAGAATGTACGTGCGAGTCACTGTGTAAACCCGATATTAAATGTACAAAATAAGATGGTTGCGCAGACGCAAAATGAAATTCCTTGAGCATTCCATCATGGCGGAGTAGTGAGGATATAGATAGACGAACCCTTAACCCAGTACATAGCAACTCGTGTCATTTGCATTTTAAATGTATCTAGTCGTGCGTATGAATCGAAATGTACACAGTTATGTGTAGACATTTTAATATTTCTACACGAACTTCAATTTAAGGCTCGCTCACGGATAAATTATAATTTACAGAACAGACACAAGTGTAGTTCTCCATTATGTGTCCACATACCAACGTGTAGCTGTGACCGGAGATTATAGTCAACGAGAGAGCGAAAGGTCACGGAGTGCTATAACTGTAGTGTGAAAACAAATACTCGACATGACTCAATATCAACCTCGATTGTGGACCAAACAAAAAGATGGCAGCTAGCCATTACCATGCATGGATCGAGTGTTGGCATGATTTGAACTGAAAATGATACGAACTATCACCTTGCCCCTTGGCTATAAAATTAGTTGGGATTGTAACAGTTATAAAAGCCGTCTTATTTCTTCACTAATTGTACAATATCCAACAGACAGTTCACAATATGTTTGACTATCATACCAGTACCAATGTAGACTTTAGACTGTGTGTTTTACAGTGACTAATGTATTGACTCTTGTCATCCATATAAATAGTTACTTATGGCAATTTTAATATCTACATGTTATTCTCAAACAGTGACACAATCGGAAATTATCCGTCATTTTTAATCAAAGAAAATGTATATTTCCTGATTTCCATTTATTAGTTGTTAATTATCCATAGTGGTCTGAGAAAATAAGAAACATATTGAAAATTGTTTTGAGAATATGTACTATAAAGTTCACATATATGATTACAGTTTCCCATGGACCTATATCTCAACTTAGTTCCCACCAAATGTAACTGACAGTCATTTTAACATACTCATGTAAAACCGGAAAATCTCACGGATGTGGAACCCCAAACCCAGACAAATATCGAAACCACTGGTAGCTATAAACAACCCACATGCATGACTGACATCATATCTTATGGTCATTACACCCTGCATGTAGGCTAGCCTTGATTTCGATGACGTCATAATGTTCCGAGGACGATATGTCACATAACGAGTGATTGTGAACCGTAGTCTAGTGCGATCCGTGGCAACAAATCTCAAGATCTGGGGTGTAGAGATGATTTGATAACACAGATAGACTAGTGAACCGAAACGTGCCTCTAAATGTATGTGATTAATCACCTTTGTGACTATAATGCTATTTAAAGTTCACAGGTCGCCTAATACGCATGTGCGAATAAAACGCAAGCCTTTTGTTTGTTGAGAGACATGATGCATTGAATCACGCAGCGATCATTATGAATGAAGCTCTTGTCCATTCTAAAATCTGACCACCACGTTAACCTTATTTATTTGAGACCAGAGTTCACCATTGGAGAAAGTCTGATCATCTCGATTTCTTCTCCTGATGAAATAAAATGTTTGTTCTGTTTTGTTTTATTAATGTCAGTAGTTACTGGCAAGGCGCGTGCGTGTGGATCGTACAACTGTGCTTTACTACCAAACCAGAGTGACCATAGAGTTTCAATTCGGCGGCACGACGTTTTTAACGTCTGGCAAAAATTGTATTGTAACAAATTATATTTAAAAAACACAGACACTGACAGCACACAAGCATGTATAATGATACATTTGATCTCACTGTGAACACAAATCAACATCATTTTCGGATGAAAGATTTGGGCTTGCTTGAGGTTTCGTTTACGAGGTCATCTTTCGTCTACAAACGGGCCTTCAGCCATGTTGCTCCGCGGTTATGGAACGATTTACCGGCTGGGATTAGAATGTGTAATACCGTTGATTGTTTTAAGAAAAGTTTTAAAACGTATCTTTTCCGCAAAGCTTTTAATTAATTGTCTTTTAAGATGTAGCAAGTGTTGTTTTAGTGTCAAGAGCTTTTTCTTTTTTTTAGATTTGTGAACCGTTTAGAGCATTCTATGGATTTACGGTATACAAAAATAAATATTATTATTAGTATTATTGTTATGTAATGCAACGCTTGTACATAATATTTGCAGCATAGATATAACGTCGTTATCATTCTAGCTAACCCCTTGTCCATATTATTGAGATCAACGACATCTTTATCATCCCGAGTTAGTAGATTCTTAAGTATTTCGACCCACAAGTGTCTGTGGTTGTCACGCATAGTATTTTACGTGGGTGGTGTGTAATTGTATCGGTGTACTGCTGAAAACAGATTTAGAACATAAAGACAAATAACACTTCAAAGTTGTTCTTAAAAATAGCACCAGTGTGCGTTGAATCATTGTGGAATAAACATACGACCTCGGAACATCAACTACAGTCTGACAGTCGATATGATATTCTGTGACAAGACGGTGATTAACATCGCACAATGTAAATGCTATAAATAACACAGTAAAGTATTTTAGCAGCAAGATATACACGTACATGTATGTATTCTTTTACAGTGGATTTGAAAATAGTGAGTTCGTTTGACATGAACAGTCTTTCAGAATTATGAAAGACAACATTTTGGAAGTAGAAATCATATTTAATGTTTCTAACCAGGACCATAAGCAAAGCCGATAAACGTTTATATGCCAGATATATATGTTTGTCTTTCTTACAGTTCTGTTCTCAGCGGAATTTATTTTATATTTGTTGTATTTGTTTCCCAAAAACATTCTCTCTAAGTCAAAATGTCTATCGAAAACCCAAAGTGTCTACTATTTTATAAGATATCGCAGTGAGCCATGGTTACTGGTGACAAGATCATCCACAAGAAGCAAGACTTGGTTGTAGGCTCTTGCTCCAGGTCAAACCGTGAATAAAGCTACCTAAAAACCAAAAACATGTTTAAAACGAGACATAAACGTTAATTAGGTTGAATAGCCTTGGATTTAATGTGATTTTATCCTACTCACAATAAGGTATGTTTATATGTCTATCATCGTCTTAGAAGTTGACAAACAATTTGAAGTTTACGATCTACAAAAGTAAATTGTGCCTTTCCCTAGTTGTACGTGATGGTATGTCATTAAGCTGCTGTATTACGCGGAATGTTCGATCATCAGCGAAAAGGTCGGACGAGATATGTTCGTTTAGATGGAATGTAAGCTTTTGGGATTACCTTCAGCTTATAGTCTGGTGTATTGGTATGATGGTGGGTAAATATGTAGGGGTATGCAGTACAGTTTACGAACTTTACCAAAAATAAGTGAAAGTATTACTTACGCAATCACCTTTTATGTTTACGCCTAAGTAAAAGGGTTAAATTTACGAATCGTCGAGAAAATGGCTCCATCTCTACATTTATTTTTTTAAACAGTCGTTTGCACATCGTACAGTGAGATTTTTGCTTAATTTCTCTAACGAGTAGGTAAGAAATGATACTTTAATAACAATTTGTGATTAAGACGTTGTGATTAAGTTCCTTTCCAGTATTACGCGTGAAACTAGATCTACATGTGTAAGAAACATAAATAGGCAATAAGTCCAACGGGACAGTGTCTGCTTAGTATATGCTTGCCTTCTTATATGACAACCCAAGTAATAACTGCTACAACTTTAATCTCTGGAGTCGTCTTCGATATATATTGCAAAATTCACACGAGAAAGGATTGCGACATATGATATATAAATTACATTTTTTTGGATAAAATCGACAACTTGTAGTGAAATTTATCCCAGTGATGGACTCAGCATGCTCACGAATTATATTGACCTTATCCTCATGACATTGCATAGTTTCAAGTCCGTCATGGTCACCCAGGGGTTAACAACGCTTGGCACGTACGAAATGAGATCGTCACCAGAGTAGTCAAGATATTACAAAGCTGTCTTTTAACATGAACGTTTCCTATTAGCGATTATTTGAAACCACATGATACTAAGTTAGTAAGTCTGATATAAGACAAGACCGACAAGTCTGTAGGTCATAATGTCAACCTCAATGTTCTATATTTGTGGTGGTATTTTCTTCAGCTGTGTTGGTCATTAGGACATGCTTATAATTCCACATTTTCATACTCTCTTCTTTAATACTTGATCAGCGGTCGTAACGCTTTTAAATTTACATTGTGATCACTGGTGTCGCCGACATCGTCCTTTAATAACAACACGGCGTCCTTTTTCGTCACCGTCACCACCACCACCACCACCACCACCACCACCACCACCACCATCATCATCATCATCATCATCATCATCACCACCATCACCATCACATCACCACCACCATCATCATCACCATCACATCATCCCCACCACCACTACCACTCACCCCCCCCACCCACCACCACCACCACCACTACCACAACTGTCACCATCACCACCACCAAAACCACTACCATCCCCACCACCACCACCACCACCACCACCACCACCACCACTACCACCACCACCACATCATCATCGCATCATACCCACCACCACCACAACTGTCACCATCATTCTTCTCCCCTACTCCTGCTAGGAAGTCAATCTTATCATCATTTAGAAGATAACGTGCATTCATACTTGTCTTGAGAACCCCATTCTCGCAAACCAGAGTTGCTATTTCTTCCACTGTGAAATAACGCCTCTTGGCAGTGCGTCTTAGACGGTGCCGTAAAAGAAGCTGTGGTTTACAACGATGGAGAACTCTTATCCAAGTATAACACATATTCTAGTGTGTACTCAAGTATAGAATATCTGATGGCATATAAAGCTAGACTTATAATGACTACATAGTACGTACATCTTTATGGTCAAATAAGATAATAACAATTTAAAGAATGTTATAAAGTATGCAATGAAACTTGATATTGTTTTCACTCTACACAATTCACATGTGTGTTCAATATGCGTTAGTCTTGGAATTTAGTCAGATACTTTTAGCAGTTTCGTTCTTAGTTATTGTAAAGATGGTAAAAAATATCAGTCAGCGTAAAATGGCTTTCTTTATGACTAAATGGCAATGACGTTGACCTTTGACCTCTGAGGGACATTGCCATTGGCAATAGAAGAGTTGCATTGTGTGATTTATCAGAATGTAGAATGTTTGCCAATGTCGCGATTTTTTTTTTCATTTATGGATTAGAGTCCATAATATTTGATTGATATACACTAAAAATCATTTGATTACGGTAGAGTGTGTCTCGGAAACCATTTTCATATACAGATAAATGTTTGGAGTGAGGGGCGGGGGGCAGTCTCGTCTGGCATATTAACCACTGCATAAATGGAAAGACAGATTTAATTTCAATATTGCCAGCTTTCTACATGCCACCTTAGATATCTACATGTGAAATTTCATCTAAGTTTGTCTACAAGCTTAATTTACCGTCTGGCGTACATTTTATACATCAGTCTACACCAACACGTAACACGTCATAACTTTATGACCACAACGTAAATTCAAAGGAGATGTTCTTTGCATAGACAACAACGTGCAAGTATGTATATTTCAACATCCCCATGGTAACAACACGTCAAAGTCATCTGGTTGATCACATCGCCATCTAGTGGCCAGTTGTAACAAGATGACCATCATTTTGAAGTGTCGACTCGTTTCCAATACCATCTTGACACGAGCACAGCGCAGCCAACGGTGGCATGGGGCATGAGACTGGTCTATTTAGTCATCAACCACGGCAATGTGCTACCGTACTGTAGTTCAAAACAATGCAAACAACTCAATAGCCTAATCGACCGTCAACACTCTGTAAAGACCTTTAAACTGTATAGTCTACTTCACAATAAATCAATATCCCACAACTGATATTGTAACCGGGAAGTTTTCATAATGTTAAGTTCAATATAACATTTAAGGATTAGAAAAATAACTTTCGAAAATACTAGAAGTTTTAAATTCCCCTTGAAATGAATTTCAGTTATAATCCTGACATTAGTGCTATAACAAATGGCATACGGGGAAACTTTAGCTTTATGCAAATATTGAACGGTGGGTGTTGACGTTGACTGTTTTATAGAACATCGTGTTATACATCACAAACTAAAAATTTCGTTTAAAGTTGCTGGTATTATGACCACATTTAAAATATACAAACCCTTCTCCGTCGTGTGTTTTTACTCAAAGATAAACGGTGTAAATCCAGGTCTTCAGCCTTGGTTGAAATCAATGAAAGTCTGGACTGTGTGTTCTTGCTCAAGGATTGCACAAATTTAAATTTAGCACGTGTGTTAAAAAATACAATACATATCCCCCCCCCCCCCCCCCACTGCAAACATTTATTTGTATTTGATGAGTGTGCATGTATACATTGTGGAACTGCAAGGTCAAGGGCCGCGGTTGGTATACAAGTGTCAGTGCTTCTATTGCCTCCATTGTTAATTTTGCGTTGATAATTTTAGACTGACATTTTTATGTACTATGTCGATGTGTTTCATAATTATTGTCAAGGATTATAGTTGTTCACTGCTAGTCATACAAAGAATATCTGTATAGTTACAGCCCAAGAATGCGTGACAGTATAGTTAGTGTATATAATGTCCTCATTTGCTAACTGACACCCAACCGGTTTTTGCTACTACCCTTTCATAGTCCTCTCTTATTACACTTATTCGTGTTATACACAAATTTTCATACTTTCTAATATTATCACAAGTCAGAGTATATATATAGTTCAGCTTAAACAGCAACGGGGTGTTTGTTAAGCGCCGCCGTACAGAGGCAAGAGTTTTACCGCCGGGGGGGGGGTCACCAATGCGAAAGAGCTGGGGGGGGGGGCATCTGTTAAGCGTCGTTGGAGAGACGCTAGTGGTTTACGACAGTACTCAAATTGCATAGAACTACTACTGTAATATTGTCAAACATATTAAATTTATCTCTTCATTTTGCAGCTAACTGCTGGCGGGAAGGCAGCAAGAGCCGATATCTTGAAAGATGACATTTTAACTGCAATAAATGGAGAACCTACTTTTGACATGACGCTAGCTCGAGCTCAAGAAAAAATTCGTCAAGTTCGAGGTGACCTCTTCCTTTCACTAATGAGGTGAGTTATCTGTCTGACGAAATGTCCTCAAGCAGAAACTTGTTTTGTTTTCAAAACTTTGCCCGTAAATAAGGAGGCCAATACTTCCCGCACATGGGAAATGTGATATAAAAGATGGACGTTAGGCGTGAAATGAGGTTGGTAGAGCCATGAAAGTGGGTGATATTTCCATGGTAGAACTAAGGAGGTTTATACCTCCATGGTAGAACGAACGGAGCATTTTCCTTGACCAGATTTACCACAAGAGGGCGGGCTGTATTGCGACACTTTGTATTAGTATTACTTCATCATTGCGCAGCCCTGTAAACTTTTCTTCGTAAATCACCAGACAAGTTAAGGTATAAAACCATGTTTTTTGTCAATTATGATGCACCCCACTATGTAACTGTTCATAAAACTTAGTGATGGTAGTGGAAAGTACAAAAACAAGTTTTAAGAAAAAACAAAGACAACAACATAAATGATTGACATTTGTTGATAACACATTTATTGTATTATATTGTAGGAGAGGTGTGGATCAGCCCCCAGCTCAAGAACCTGAACCGCCGAGGGCGCCACAACCGCAATATCACCACGCTTACCGTCCTGCAGGTGTGGCACCTCCTGCACCTGCTCCTCCTCCACCACCACCTCCACCACCCCCTCCCCCTCCTCAACAATTCAAAAGTTATCAATCTCCAATGGGACCCCGTTCTCCTCGTACGCCACCTTATCAAGACAACTACTCAAGGCAACCGCAACCCTTTGGACACCAACTTTCACCAACAGGAACATCTCCCACATTCAGACCGGTCGCCAGTCCTAATGTGATGCACATGGGTGGTCCGACTAAAGACAAGAAACCTTTCACTTATGGTTACGACCCTTCATCAGTCAGATCGCCTGTACATCGACCACCATCACCACCATCAAGTAATGCACCTAGAGTTGAGATACGGAAGGAACCACAATACCATCCCCACCACCAACCTTCCAAGATGCCGTCTTATTACAGACGTATTGATCCTACACACGGTAGCGAAGAAGTTACAGAGGTATGGTATTAGAATCGGACTTATCACCTGACGGAATTTTACATACATTCCACGAAAAAGAAATTCAAGTTATTTGTGTATACGGCACATATTTTTTAAAACTGCGCAATTTTGTGTTGCTTATTTTTTTCACTCAGAACCCCTTGTCAATTGACAAATGGGCTACATGTTTTGTAGACTTCCCAGCTGTAGCCAAGTGTATTTAAAGTTTAATGATCGTCTCTGTTTTTCGAGCAATGTTTAACAATAAACCACACCCTGGGGATGGTTTCCCACAAGTTTTTGACCAGTGATCTTAAGTCGCTATCGCGAGTGCATATATTGAGTTCATTGGTCAAAACCGACTGTTTTACCATCCCCAGGGGGTGGTTTATCGCTATTATATATTGAAAAAATTGGAAACTAGATAAGAACTAACAATTTATGATTTCGTCCCCCCCCACCCCCACCCCCCCCACCCCCTATGAATAATTTGCATGCTTTCAAGACGGCCAGCCGGCTGATCTGACGCGCGTATCAAATCAACGCAACGGTCTGAACGTCGCGTCGACCATGTATGGACGCCGTGTGTCGTGCAGTGACTGTATTTATTTCATCTGCTACTTGGTTCTAGGGATAATTTGTACATTGATTGAGCCATTAAAAGTACAGTAATGAATAAATCACCTGTTCACATGTAACTCAAGGTAATTACTTGAAATCATAGTAGTTTGTATACGGCATGCTTCGTGCACGCGTGGCAAAGCGATAGACATGGCAGAAGGTTACACTCTACACATACTATCAATTTACGGGAGTTAGTCTTTGGGGATTTCCCACTCGGATGACTGATACTCTAGGACAGGAATCCAAACAAATTTCTTATTTGAATAATGGTAAGTCGGTCAGTGTAAGGTCTTACACTTGCTTCTGGTAATGACATTATACGTACACACACGTACCTGTTTCCACTTCTGCAACTGCCGAGTCAAGAACCGTGCATGCCCTGACCTTTATAGTAGGCAATGATTTGTACAAATACGCGATAACTCGGATGCTTTCGAAATTTCCTTCATAATTTCCCATAAACTATTCTGTCTCACTGAGAAAATCTTCCTCTGACAATCCGCAAAGTTCACTATCACTGTAGACTGCAATGTTCAGAGCAGACGACAAGCATTGAATGCCAAGTACAATATGAAGTAGTATGTAAACATTAAGACTTGGACGCGTGCCACCAGATCATGTGCTAGTTTGATGACCAATCAGATCTCTCGATTTGCAATTGCGCCATCAATATACTGGTATGAATTATAGATACGTGTCACCAAGCCCTTGACGTTGTATTGGATTTGCCACTCATTCTAGCCCAGTGTATGTAAAGATTGACAAACTCAAACGAAGACAAGTTAGATTCTGCATAGAAAACACAACAAAGCTATTATGTCAATGTACGTTTTTCTATATTTCTGTATTTCAGCACCAACCTACAAGTCCTTCTGCGAAGGTTGTTCATCTGCAATATAATTCACCCGTTGGTATCTACTCATCGCAAAATATCGCTGATACTTTCCGGGGACAGACTGCCGATATGATAGCCTCTGGACAAGTCGGTGTCATTGGAGGAGGGTAAGACATTTTGACGTCGCATTTCCAGGGAGGTTGTTGACACATTTCATTTATTTTATGTAACAAATATTTTCGATGAATGGGTTGTTTCTGGCCTTATAGAATTTGTTAATCAAACATCAGCGTGTTACATGGTAGAATATATTACAAATATACAGTTTTGACATTAAAGGGACACACGCTGAGTATACTGTTTTTGATGTAATATTTGCTGCACAACTGATGACGTAATTTATCATACGTATACAAATGCCGACGAAATCCCTATACTATGCAATCAATTGTTCTAACAGTGCCAGAAGACAATTGTGATGTCATATTAGACATGCATTGACATAAACATACTAGAATAGTTTACTGGGATTATGTGTAAGTATTTTCACATGAATAAAAAGTTTCATGATAAACTCGGCTTATGTCACTTTAATCTAACAATTCCCATTTGATGAATAACTTTTCAGCATTGAAGGTGTAATGGTCACGTGAGACGTGATCATAGGGTGAACAATCGTTTTGTTTGATGAACAAACTCAGTTGAATATTGACATTTTGTTCATTTAAAGAGTAGTGGTCTAGATGTTCAAGTTCAAGACATGTAGACGTAATTCACACCAAATGAGTAAAACACAAGCCCACAAACAAACAAACACAAACAAACAAACAAAAACAACAACAACAGCAACAACAACAACAACAACAACAACAACAACAACAACAACATTCCCTCTACGATATGAAACAGGACAAGTCTTACCATAATAACCAGTAGTCTGTGTTTCGTAGAAACAACTTATTGCCAGTGAGAAACAAAAGTATATTTAGAACATCTTAAACGTAACACATCGTAACTTTTGACTTAGCGCAAATTTCTGTTGTTTTATGGTATTTCTGATCATATTTTACTAACAGAAATAAGAGTGTCTTTGTAGAAATAAAGCCGTATGTTTTATTCACTTATTGTAATATCAGATATCTTCTATCACCACAGGGGCGGACAGGATTATGTGGACCACAGTTCGTCAGTGTACAAAACGGTACATGACAAGAGTCCTAAACCCAAGTACGGAGAAGCTAGTTCACGATACATTGACAATAGAGGAGGCGAAATGGAATACTACGGCTATACCAACCCAGGCTCACAGTCTAAGTCGTTCCGAGTTCTGCAGCAGATCGTACAAGATTCCGATGAATACGGCCAAGAACTTTAAAAACCAAGTGAAAAACAAAACCAAATTCTGTACCCACTAAATGGCAAAAATACATGACAGATTAATTGCAATATGCTTTGTTTTTAAGTGACTGCATCCGAAAATATGACATGAAATGCAATATTATTCCTCTTTATAAGTCTAGTAACGTCAGATACGAACAAACAAACGCGCATGCGAATTAGTATGTAAACCAACAACATTTTAGGCGGGAACTTGCATCATCACCGCTACCAGACTATGTTTTCATATATTTAATATTTGTAAAGATTCTATTTAGGAATGTCTATTACGCTTTGTTATATTTTTGGCCAGAAAGGTTTTAAACAACTGTCCACAACAGTGTCCACATCCAAAGATCATATTTCTTATTCAAACCAAGTAATTCCATCCAGTCCGTACATTGGCGACGCCATATTGAGGATCGTACATTTGAACTGAGGTTTGAAGTTAAAGATTTACAGCTATATACATACAAGAATAACGGTCCGACACTAACAAGAAATGGCGCGTTCATTCTCCTCATTTAAAATCAACTGACGATAAGTTGATTCTTTATCTGACAGCAACTATTTAATATATCGACGGTTTTCATTCGTCAACACATTACAACAGTCTAACCTCGACTTTTCATACTCTGGAATGACGTTTCTTCTCTGTAACAGTTGAACACATACAATGGTGCCATCAGCGATGTTTTTTCTTTCTTTTAATTCCAAAACAAAATACTGGAAGAAAAATGTTTAAATTTTTGTTATGCAGCTTCTACAGAGTTTTTTTCGTAGTAGAAGATGCGGAACACACTTGAGACAATACTTTCAAAGTACAAATGAGACTGGCACGTGACTGACTGACACTTGACATACTGCGTACAGTAGTTCTTTGCGTACATAATGTGATGTGACAACTTGCACATTTCTATGGTGCCGGTCATCACGTGACGCGAGGCTGTAAGTTCTGCATATGTAATGAGACAATTTGCATATTTTATGGTGACAAACTTAATGAGATTTTCAACCTCGAAAAACCCCGAATATTAAGAATACGACCGATTTGAATACAACGTTGAGTCGAAAATATTAGGATTTCATTTTTCCAATTGCTTGAATTTTTCGTAGATTTCATAGCATTGTTCTATTAGCGTGATTGTTCGAATCCCGTATTTAGAATTATCATCAAATATATTGACGTACAAAGTAGTCTCGTGACAAGCGTGAGTCTCACGTAAATGTGTTTCGGATTGTTTGCAAACGAATAGTCCTTCCAATGTAACTTACCAAACTACTTATTGAGTACTATTTGATGATAGTTGTACATTTTCACTATCAGATATTACTGTAGTTTCACTATGTCAAAGTCATTCACCAAGTTCAAGTTTGAGCTAATATTGATTTAAAAGTTGCAATTGTTAAGTAGTCGAATAGCAATATTTTGTACACTTTGCTAATTAAATAATTAAAGTTGCTGAAATAAAAAGCACTTAATAGGAAATACTGTTTATGGACGTGCGTTATGTATGTATGTATGTATGTATGTATGTATGTATGTATGTATGTATGTATGTATGTATGTATGTATGTATGTATGTATGTATGTATGTATGTATGTATGTATGTATGTATTATGTCTGTATGCACAGTGCTGACAAGTAGGGAGACGCCATCGAATATTATCATTTCCCATATCTTGCGTATGAGGGCGCGGTTCATTACCAGGAGTAACGTCCAACAGGTAGTTACACAGTGGATCCCCTGCACTTAAAAACTTCGTTGTCAGTTTGAGTTTAATCGATGATAATGTTTGTGAATGGTCGACCTGAATTGAGTTGAGTATTGTCAAAACAGAGGCGTTCTGTGATCGATAGAGGAACTGTACCAAACTGAGGCCGAGTGGAATCGACCAGGACTTCCGCGTCGTGCCCAGGTTCGATGAAGACCGTTCCTTTACCAACAACCGCCTGAAGGTATTTTCACATTACTGCATATTTAGTAGAATCCATAATGTGTTCACAATAGTAAGTATATACTTGGTTGCACCACCCGTTCTCATTTTACGACGTTTACAGTAAACCTAGTGTACATACTATAGAAGGGTTCATTATCTTTGTAACACTTCAATGGATATACATGTCCTGGGTTACATTACATTACTGGTTTGTAAGGTTTTTCAAATGATTTTTAAACGGCGGGAAATGCACTATTTCTTGTAATAGTTCTCTATGTTTATTTGTACGTTAAGACGGCTCAGCCCTTTACACGGTTTTAGAAATTTGCATTTAAATATTCGAGGACATTCGACCAGAGTAATGGCGAACATATAGTAGAGTATTAATACATGATGTCATTGTTGTGTACAGATCAAGCGATAGAAGCCCACAGCATACCTATGACCTTTACATGTTATACAGTATCTCTTCAACAACCAGGTAATCTAAGATACGCCGTGAGCATAGAACTATTTCACGATAATCGCGATATTTAAACAGGACATTACCAGTTAGAGGCTCATTCGGCTTGTCTTTATGATAACGTTGTTACGGTAAAGTTTCTACAATTTGTTATATAACAAAAAAGTAAATTGAAACTTCGCGTTTGTTTTGTGTAAGTTTCCGCAAATTAAGTCGTACAGAGCCAGAATCAGGAAACAAAAGATGGATGTACAATATACTCTTAACAGATGATGGCGTCTACAATGGTAACTTCGCATATCTACCTCTTTCTCGGATTATAACGCTCACTACCGCTGAGAGCAGTTTAAACGAAGATTACCGGGCTCTTTTGTTAGACAAGACACCTGAATATAAAAGACACTTTATAAGAGTATCCGTTCCTACTGTTAGTCTAGAGTAATTGGGCGTCCATCACTACTCATTTGTTGGGTATTTTCTTTAGGATTATCAACTAAAATGAACCAGTGGCCTTCAACTCATTGTTTCAATTGTGTCAAGTAATTTGTTGCGGCCATGCACACTTCAAAATTAATTATGTAGCGGTATAATGAACACCTTTCTGATGTTCTTGCCAGTGGCTAGGTCTGACGTATACTACTGTTACTGGCTGCAGATGGCGTATTGTCAAGTTGTAAAAGAGGCCTTTGGGGCACGCGACATTCATTTACCTGGAGTGTAACGTCAACTTGATTCTATGGAAGTCGTTATAGTGTTTTCTTTATAGACAAAACAACTAGAAATCAAAGACAGCATTCTTTGCCGTACTATTTCTGTTACCTCGTCTCAAGTGCTCTGTACATGAGTGTACATAGTCTAGGTACTGTGTGATCTTAAATTACTCCACACCCACACTTTCGTTTATAGCCTGTCTGCATATGGGCGTGTAGTTTCTTAGATTGTTGTTTTCCTTGTCTACAGACTAAATGTATAACAACGTTTTGACTGTAATTTCCTACATGTGGGGAATAACTCAAATATAGAGATTGATACATTTGTAGCAGCAGGATTCGTACAATATTTTCCTTAAGAAAACGACAATCTAAGCAATAATACGTGCCCCATGTGCCTGCCTGTAGATGTAGGCTCGGATTTGACATTCGTCTTCATCTATTGGACTCCCTTCTTTAAATTTAGAACAGAACACCACTACGAAGACCTTGTAGTGCAACTAAAAAGTCGTCGTACCAAATTGGCTGTCATTCGATAGATCACGGGTGGGGTGGGGTGGGGTCATCACAGTGGTGCATGGTGGTAAGGGACACTATTATATTGATTATAGATCAATACTGTGCCCTCTTTGTAAAACGTTCCATGGATGTTTTGTTGTACACAACAAGTTTAATTACACGTAAACGATGCACTATTACACAGAATGTGGACCACACCTAATTTTTCTAGGATTAAATTGTTTGTTTTACGCACGTACCAACAGGTGTGGGTTGACCTGGTAATCGTCCGATCTTATCACAACTAAAAATTAACATTCTTTGGAAATATATAACACGTAAAATGTGTCAGTAAAATGACATTTTGGTTCAACCTATTGGTCTAGTGGTTTTAATGTCACCGAAAAAAATATGCGATTTATTTACTAACACCCCAACTTGCTGCACATGCGCAGATGCAATCGATTGGAATTATTTGTAGTTGTTGCCATACCTAATTTGGGGATCAAAAGGGTGGCCTTCCTCAAAAGACACTAAACACAGGACACTCAGGTTTAGTTATGTTTACGAAAACAAACAAACAAACAAACAAACAAACAAAATAAATAAATAAATAATTAAATTAATTAATTAATAAATAAACAATAAATAAATAAATACTGACAATATATTTTCCTATATGCGAAATGACCACATAAATTGTGACCATTTCACATATAGGAAAACATATAATAATTCTTGTAGTTGATAATGATTTGTAATTACTCTGTTGTTGATGCTTGTCAGTATTTATTGTTTGTTTGTTTGTTTATTTATTTATTTATTTTGTTAGTTTGTTTGTTTTCGTAAACATAACTAAGCCTGAGTGCTGTGTGACTAAACTATGGATAGTTACAAACAATGTGACAATGTGTTAACAATGTGATCTGATTCTCTCTTTTTATTGCTGGGGAACAAAAGCCCCATTAAATTGACCGTTTCGATGACAGTTTCAATAAAATTGAACGTTCCAACATGAAATCGATTTTTCAGGGTCAAGCTAACCTTGAAAGCAAGCAACTTAATGCTGGTCTTAAGCCAGACCAGTTGACCACAAAATGACAGAGAATAGATTATCTATTTATTTAAATGAAAGTTGTCTTAACAACATGTTATTACGATGGGTACCAACCAACTTTGATTCTGTATTATATGTCTTAAGAAACAAAACAACTGACAAGTAAATTTTCACTGAGAAATCAAACTGAAAAGCCTTAAAGTTCGGGTCACTGGTCTTAGCTTGTCTCTTGGTTTCACCGAGATATGTGTCATGGTTTTCAGTCGTGTGATCCTATTGAGAGCAGACATGAGAATTGATTATATGACAGTGAAAGTAGAAACTAGAAAGTGATTCTTTGTATACTACATGTATAGATACATCTATAAAACACATGATAAAGCAATAATCCCTGGAGGATTGAACAAACGAACAATCACATCGTTATGTAGATATAACGTTTCGATATATATATATTTTCAATATTTGTTTGTAACTGTATAGTTAACGTGAAATCAATGCTGTATGTTTTTATCATCTTGAATAACCAAGACATTCTTATTGCAATATCCTCTGTGGGGCGTATAAACAGATATATTGCTGTAGGGTTCCTTTGATAAGTTGCGGTGATTGTGTTGTCTTTAATAGGAAAGTCACCATAATTCCAGATTTATTTACTCTACAGTGGTATTTTTCATCAGAATTTTTTGAGAAGATTGAAGCCGATATTTTAACTCGTGTTGAAGAAAAATGGTCTTATATATTAAAGGGTGTAATTGGGGTAAATGATGTAAGTAGGCTAGACACCGTTGACAGAGACTACACACTGTTGGTAATCGAAACATACAGCATGGAATTTATGTGTCTGCTTATCGTTGTATGGTGGTGTGATGTTCTGATGACAGACCACACAAAGAATTAATGGTGTGTGTTACTAATCACACACTTCGATATTGTACAAAATCATTTGATATCACGAACATTGTCCAGATTAGGGTCTCAAATATCGGTATATCCGTGATTTCACTCGGTACTGGTTAATACAATAATCTTCCTGGCTGATCGCAGTTACTGCATATCACTTGTACAAACTACAGACCGTTACCCATCTCTATTGATAATATAGTGGTCTAATATATCAACACTATCTCATCGTTAAAATTAGGACGAAAAAAAATGATGTGTTTAACATTTTGCATAATCAAATCCATGACATTAATGTAAGAATAACAATTATAAGAGTTGCTCTAAAACAAAACAAAACTATGTTGAAGTGTTTAAATTCAAAATACATCAACTCGAGTCATATTGTTGGAACGACGTAGTGCTGGGAAGGCTTTTCTTATTCTACAGTCTTTGTTAGTGAACTGTTGTAAATCCGAGAGAAAATTTTTAAGACTTTGTTGCATAAATTATCATTTATTGGGTTAACTCTAAATGTGTTTTAAAACTAAGTATCACCTGGACTACGCTACACTGGAGTATTGTCACCGAATGCTATAGACTGTATTCGTATTATGACGTAACACTGTATTTTCGATGCAAACACTAACTAACCTAATGAAAGTAAGGTTATAGTCAAAGTGGAGATGACCAGCGATCTTCTTTTTGATATTTCACTTTGATAAATATGGATTTGACAAATCATAGCTATAATAACAGAGAATAGAATAGAATAGAATAGAATAGAATAGAATAGAATAGAATAGAAATAACGTTATCGTCTATTATAATGTAAACATGGAAAACCTTTAGTCAATCGCGTCAAAACAAGTCACGTATACAATAATCATACAACAAAACTGTGGCGCATGCGCAACCCTGCAATAAGTTATAATGAAAAAGTTTATAATGATAACTGAACGATTATTATTTTATGATCTGAACAAGTTTCAATAGTAATATGTATTTTTCTTAATTGATGGATGACGTCATTAGAACTTATGATTGGTTTTATTCTCTCTAACTTTGTATATTATATTTTATAAAAGTTATTGCAGAGTGAGGAGTAAGAATGACGTCATCGAAATGATAACAAATTGTTGGTATCGGTTTCATCAATTGAAATATGTAAATAAAAAAATACACTTTTAGTAAATTTACGAATTCTGCAACTTTTAAACAGATTTGTTTATCATGAGTTTAGTCGAAAACTCACAAAAAATTGTTAATTTTGTTTTATTTGTCAGAATGAGTATACCAATGTAGACTTAATCTTAGTCAACTGACTTCAATGATTTGTGAGCATCTCTATCCACCGTCTATAATTAGCTAAGTATATAACTGTATTCAAAAAATATCAGTTTTGTTTATACTACCTGCTCTCTTTCCTGATCTGGCGAAGCGTGGATTTTTACCAGATTAATTATTCTTATATTATCAGTGAGGGTATTCACTAAAATTGTCCAAATACTACTAATCAGACACTGTACATGTGTTATTTAGAGGTTGTTTGTATCCATAAGTAGCACAATAACAGTTGAAATCACAATTGCATTTGGGCGCTTATTTTTCGGTGCGGACCCCAAAATCAATTTGATTGGATTTATTTTACCATACTGTATGTACTATTCCACTAAAATAGTTACCCACAGGTGATTTATTAGTGGTCAGGGTATACGAGAGCCGGTATGTAAAATGTGACCACCTCACTATTCCCCCGGCCTTCCACACTTCGTCCAAGTTAATGTGAAATAATGATAAAAACCATCAGCGCGGTCAGTGGACTGAGAGTGAACCCAATACCAATGTCAATAAATCAATCAATCAATCAATCAATCAATCAAAAGAATAAAATCAAATATTACTGAAACTTCACCAATAAATTATTTGTCGTAAATTGATGGGTAGTACGATATAAAAAAGTAGAAGATCGGAGAACTGTAAAATCATATTACAACATGGAAATATACACGTTGAATCTATAAAACATGTGCCCCAAGGTAAAACTAATGGTACTTTGAAATGTAGATTTCGATGAAGTCGTGCACTTCAGTCAGGTGTTTTCCGTTTCTGACATTATAAACCGGATGGGGATCTGATTTGACCCTAGGCCCTGTAAAGAAAGTCACGTCATTAATCATGTTGACGATGTGAGTGATATTGGTAGTGTAACTTTGATGACATACAAACATTCGGTCGTGTTACTCTCAAAGTGTAGAATTGACATAAAGTGTAAACATGCATGACGTGGTTTCTTCAACTACGCATGCGTAATATACTCCGATCGGATCAGAGTTCTCTAACGTGGTCCGCCTGCCCCGGTTGGCGTTCATAACGCCTTAAAATTCCCTTCCCAATTTCTGGGTCTATGGGTATTTATTTTCACAGATGTTTCCAACCTCCTAAAGCCGCGGTGAAATTTTGTCTTGCAGCAATTAGCAGATTTAGAAGTATCATCCCGGAGCCCTAAAAAGCAGACGATATGGCGTTCGAAGTAACTTTGGAAGGTCCTGGACCGTGGGGGTTCAGGGTTACAGGCGGTAAAGACCAGGGCGTCCCACTTAGCATATGTCGGGTAAGTAAATGTTTAGTAATTTTGACATCTTGATTTATTGTGGCTGTAAGAATGAAATGCTTGGTAGTTTTAACAGTGACTTTTATGCATCTAACGACAAATTGTTGAGTTATTTGATAATATGAGAACGAAATATGATTTAGGTCTACCGACCATCTGGTTTTATAAACACTTGGTGTTAAAGAGAACATGGTGACACGTTAGTTCGACCATTGTCCTGGAGAAGAGCAACTTCAATGTTTTATCGCATTACACTTATTGTCCATAGCCTGACATAAATTACTGAAAGCTTTGAAAAAATCGTAACATGTGTTCTACAGTAGGTTTAATATCAAGCATGACTGGGCATGGATTCTTGCAGGTGTGTTTACAAGTTACTTCGATGACTTGCAAAGCATGATACAATGCTCAATGGTTGGAGGTATTTAGAAAAGTCGATATAATAGACTAGGGGGTCACGAGGGGTCAATATCGTGTTTAGTAGAACCAACCATTTAGCTTAGGAACTCAATGAGCTACCATTCGTAAAATATAACTTTGTTTACCTCACGTGTTTACTATGTGAACAATGTGAGAAAGTACGCGAAAATCAACTCTGTCATTTGAGACAGCATACAATAACATGGTTTCAAAAGCATTCACTTTTTTCAAGAGGTGATTTTCAAATGCACTGGAGCGAGAGAGAAACATCGTTAACAGGGGCGTTTACTTTGTAACCGATAGCAACAAATTTTTAAGTGTATTAGATATTTCACTGTGTCACAATAATTTCCATGCTGTAATAGTCTGCAGTATAGAAACCATACAATATGGAATATAGAATCCATGCGGCATCGTTCTACAACACGGAATCCACACACGGTACTGTTCTAAAAAATGTCAAAAAATGTCACTTTTTTCGGAATAAAGTAATACCCTTACTTTGATTTCAACATGATTTTACAGAACATCTCGTACATAGAAGATTGAAAAAAAATTTAAAAAGTAGCAAACGACATTTCAAGGTCTGAGCTATCGGTTGGTTATTTTTTCTTATGTTAGAATATTCGATATTGTTATCGCACCAAGTGTACTGTTACAAATCTTGCATACAATGACTATACAATGGATAATGTATAACAGCTGTAGAATACATAACAACTAAAAATCAAGACGTCATTTTCAATATTAAGACAGTCAGCCGTTTCCTCTTATATTCATATGTAAATTCTTCGATTTGACTTTTAGTTGCGATGGTGAAAGTTGTCTTGTTTTCGAGGGAATTTGCAATGTCTTGTTTCCCCTTAGAGTTAAACAGTATCCGGTAGCCATTTTCTATTCTAAACTGGCTTAATTTTGAGATCATGTTGACTTTTATTTAAATTTCTATGGTGACCACTGATTTTTTTCTTTGATTTTAACTGAGTTTCCTTGAACAAAGTATCAACAAAATTTTGAAAGTTTAAATTGCACCCTATGGCCCTAGGCGCATATTACATCAATACCCCTATTATTGTATCACTCGTATAAATTCATACTTGGAATGCCACATCATCATTCGGGTTCGGCTCGTGTTTCGAAGACTTGAAAGGGTGGCAGGTGACAGTTTGACCTCATAATGTTTGGCAGACGATAAAGGTCAAGAACCTATCTTTTCGATTCATGACGTCATTTTCACGTCAGTTGAATAGGTCAGTTTGAGGATCAAGTGTCAATGCTACAATGATCAGTATCGAAGACAGCGTCGTATAGTATGAGATAAAAAATACAAGACTACTTTCACAAAACTTCTTTGGGACTACGTACAAAGATGAAAGTAACTAAAGAAAACAAAACAAACACGATTGGCATTCGCCCAGAACAACACAACTGGTTAAATAAAGACATAACCGTGTCGATAAAGAATGTATTTCGCCAATCAATTGTCGACTAAATTACTGAAAAAAAACTTTTGTGGGAGATATTCATTTCCACATAGTGGGTAATATGATATTGATAGGAAACGTAATATCATGAAATCTGCTTTACATTTATTTTGTTATTTGTAAATTCATATATATGATACAGGACATCTGTAAAACTTGATAGCCAATGATTTCCTTACAAGTGTTAAAAAATTCAACATAAAACTGGAATGGTCTGGAAATGTGGCCAAGCCTTGTATAAATAATTACGTTTAGATATTCACAATTACGTACCATGGCTATGATTCAGATGTCACGTGATAACTACAAATCGGTTACTAAATCTCAATATATAACAGGTCACCTACAGAACCCCCCCCTCCTCCTCCTCATATGCAGTTGCTGAACGGTATTAAACAGTTAGTCAGTGGGTAGAACACCCGTCCCCCCTCTCTCTCGCTCTCTCTCTCTCTCTCTCTCTCTCTCTCTCTCTCTCTCTCTCTCTCTCTCTCTCTCTCTCTCTCTCTCTCTCTCTCTCTCTCTCTCTCTCTCTCTCTCATCCACTCACCCCTCGTATTCGTAACAAAGTTTCATAAATGAATGGCCTTTCCAGATGACGATGTTCACACAGAATTACTACGCATTTGACTGGCTATCTTTCTATCATTACAATCATTGCTATTAAAACCTGGGTCCACAAGGCCACGACGTCAGTCAAGGACTGTAATTAAATGAGTTTTGTTAAAAGGTCGTGGGAAAAATAAGATAAAAACAACTTCCTTCTGGAATTCTGTCACAATTTCACAATTCAGAAATGACATTGGTTGTTCCAGCACGTCTTAACATTATTGACTAAAGTTTTTCGTGTTGAGTCACCGACTCGTCGTGTTTTCGTAGAGTAAAACAAATCTGACTTTTTTTCATGTGAATTTCTCATAAACAACGATCCCAATTTCAGTAACCAGAGTATTCCAATTGTATGCCAATATTGAGATATGTACATCAACATTCCAAAACAAAGTAAAAAACTGTAGAAGTACACGCTCAAACTGCTCCGTTTACCAACTCATATAACAAATCCCCCCTGGAGTATAATCTTACACACTATCAGCAATACTAAAGTCACATCCATGCATTTAGCAACCATATGATAACTATCAGGCGTTGATTTCAAACTAACGTTGGCTATAGCTACCATAAATCCTATCTTCATTAACTAATGATTTATTGTCATCTCAATTGTTGCTAAACTATGGGAATCACGGGGTCATGACCTCACTCTGTGAAATTTGATCCCCACATATTCGTGACATCCGGGGATACATACACCCACTGTGACCCATAAAGTGAATATCTGCAGCACAACAAGTATTTATTGGTGTAGCATCATATTTATTGTTAGTCTAAGATTATGATAACGAAAAGTGGATTTGATTTCAAATTGGCTCAGTCTTGACTACATGTATATCTCCTTCAGTTCTAGGTATAAACATGCCTAATCTAACGTCAAGTCGTCGCTAACCTTTTGGAAGCATTTTTATTTCATTTCATTTTTGGTGTAATTTTTTTTGAACTTTCGTTTCTTACTTATTCATCGCGTGACATATGACCGAACATACAAACCGAACGTCAAGTCATCGCTAACCTAGAGCGAAAGTTTAATAAGAGCCTTTACTTTTGGCACCATTTTTGTTTCATTAAAGTTTTGGTGTAATTTCGATATGAACTTCCGTTTCTTACTTATTCATCACGTGACATATGACCGAACCCTGTACATACGGACCGTCATATCATGTTGGTTTGGTGCCGTCACAAAATGGCGGTCCGTCACAAAATGGCGGTTCTTACACGAAATTCCACAACAAGTATTCCACAAAATGACACCGAGCTAGTTTGCAAATCTTTAAAACACTTCTATATCATCATTCAACTTTATCGCGTGCTAAACAACATTTATACTGTTTACCATTGAATCTTTGACAGTAGGTAGAGTAATTTAATAGTTGATAAAACCCCAGCTTTCTCGTAGATCATCAACAGATGACCACGAAACCTACATTGTAGAATGTTCAGAATGGATTAGAAAAGATGGTATTTTCAAATAATGCATGTCATAGAATTAATGGTGCTATAATGATGAAATCTCGCCATGTTTATTGACCATCTCTTGTTTTTTGTTTCTTTTCATCAGTTGATATCGTCTGGAAAAGCTGCCGAGGCTAAAATTCGTGAAAAAGATATAATCCTTGAAATCAATGGAGAACCAACAACAGAAACTACATTGGCAGATGCTTCCAGTAAAATACGTGACACCGAGAATGACTTACGTCTTAAGATTAAAAGGTGAGTTTTTTTGACGTCTATGTTTGTTGATGCAAGTCTCTTATCGGCTTCATTAAAACAGACCTTTTGTTTTAGACCAAGTGTCCCCCTGTCAATTAAACTTAAATGGAAACTCTAAAAAAGTCATTTTGTCTGATGAAGGAAATCTTTCACGAAGAGAAATGATATTTATAGTTTAACTAAAACAACAACGTACATGTATAGAACTGTCTAAATTAAAAGTCTGTTACCTATTATCTGTTATTTCAAACTGAATCCATTTGTCTTGCTGTCTAAATCAACTTAAAATTGATTTTCTGTGAAGAAATTCGTCTTATGAAATTATAAAGTAGTTTGTCAATTCTTATTTAAGCAAACATATCTGTCACTTTCTTTCATTACAGAGGAACGTACTATTTCACACCATTATCTCCATCATCTCCAAACAAGGAGTCACCAAAATTGCCATGGAAACAGGGTCAATCGTCACCAACTACACGCTCAACGTCGTCCGTAACTATTTCACTCGCCAGAAACAAGCAAGAGGACAAAAACACACCGTCTGAAAATAGCCATCTCAAGCTACAGGATCCACCAAAAAGCAAAAAGGAAATTAACCAATCAGAGGAGCGGATGGTAGAAGTCGAAAAATCACTAGATCTTGTTACTTTTGATGTAGAACCAAGTGATGGTAAAGTCGTCAACTTTTCTGAAGGAAAGAAGGACGAGAATGAAAATTTAGTGACAATTGAAAACCAAGTAAAGACATTCACCGAAGAATCTTCACCAGCGGTAGGCAAAGAAACGGGAAAATTTTACACTGCGTATTCAACGAAACGTGAACAACCCGAAGAAAACTGTTCAGAAAAACAATCTGGAGTATGGTCACCAAATTCCAGACCAACTTGTCCACCAACTTACGATACCGTCTACACAAGGCAGTCAGAAATATCGCCAGGAAGGGAAAGTCAAAGAAGTCCTCAATTTGACAAGTATACAAGATCACCTCAACCATTCTCAAGACAGCCATCGCCAAAGACTTATACACCGGTTATCATAAGAAGCCCATTAACTAAAGCACAGCTGTTCGTCTACCATCCAGAGGACGCCGATGTGGAGTCCCTCGAATCTGGGGAGAGTCCTCATTCAACGGTCAGCAAGGAGGACATTGTCAGAGAACAGCAGTTTGAACCGATGAGAAGTCCGACCCGTATACCTGGTTACTATGGACGACTAGCGTACGAGGCTAGAAGTCGGGATGTTAGAACATACTCTAACTCACCCGCTAGAGGCGATGCAAACGCCTACTTTAGCGATGGAGACGTCATGAACACAACACCGTCATCTTTTACTCGAAAATCTAACAGAAGAAGCCCTTTGAATAGTCCAAAACAGTCAGTCGTTTCTTCCATCGGAACACACGGAAGAAGCAGAACGCGCAGGGATGAACTTCCCTCATCTGCATCTTTAAAATCTGAGTTCGTTACCCCCAGCAACCAACAGTATTACAGTGATGTAGATGATCAATACAGTCCGTATGTAAATCGTACATTCAATCCGTATCCAAGCGACGCAGAGGAACCAATCAAACACCATAGCTTGCGTTACATTGCACCATCTAATCAATATTACAGTGATGCAGATATCGCCCATGTTGCTAATAGCAACGAAACTGGTAAACGAACCAAACGATATATAAGCCGTGCACCTGCTAGCAACCAATACTACAGTGATACTGAGGGATATTCCAAACAACCAACCAATCTGCATGTTACTCCTAGCAACCAGTATATAAATGTTGCTTCTGAACCTACTTTGCATCGTAGCATTAACCATAGACACGTAACCCCTGGCAACCAGTATTATAATGAAGCGGAAAAACCAGTCCGATATATAACCCGGGGAGACCCTACTGACAACTATTATAGTGACACTGAGGGATATTTGAGCAGACGAAGTAACAGGTTCACCGGTGGTTCAAACGGATATGTGGCGGGGCAGAGACGAGCAAGTGGAGAAGTTGTCAGAACGCCTCAGTTTCAACCATCCTATAAAGAACCATCATTGCCAAAATATTACAATAAACTTGGAGTGTTTACTTCTGACGATGCGTCCGTTGCGATGTCGGACACAGAAGCGATGTCGTCAAATTATAGTAGACGCAGAAGAGCTCGACATCACGAGGAAAATGGGCCGTCATCCGTTGGACATTTCAGTATCACCCCGAAAACAGCGTGGAATGAGACACCATCTTTGACGAACAGTAGACATGGCCACGAACACTTGGTGAGAACGTCAAGTTCAGATGCTTTGTATCAGCCTGATAGACATTGCAGTAATGGAATACACGCTCCGACTGATTCAAACCAACTAGTAGAATCGTCATACACTGCCGAAATAGCTCCAATCAATTCGAACTCGATGAATGGAAACCAAAAACAAAAGTTTAATGTAAGTACTTCAATATTTCATTTGCTGATCATCTTTTCATATATAAATATTAACAAAATCCCTTCGCCAGACCTTTTATTTGAATGAAGTTTGTTGTTTGCCGCCGCAATAGCCTTTAACATTCAATGATTTGACGGCGCTACACATGGTCCGTCAATCTGACGTTTGACTTGGTTTGAAACTTCCTGAGGACTTTCGAAGTTGCCAACATTAACCGCTGAGGGCAAGATGAATATTGGCATCACTGTTAAGATTAATTTCTTCATTGGTCAATGTGGTGTTCCCATATACGAGTCCCTTTTCGTCACAATGTTACATTATACTGTGACAACACAGTAAATCCGCACATTATTTTACTAATGGTAGATGTATATTACTCATAAATAGATGCAAATTGTTATTATTTTGTTTCATTCCAGGGTTTTCTTGACGCCACCGATACGTTCTTACCGCCGACGGGACAGGGACCATTGGCTACTGGAACAACATGGCGTAGTGAGGCGATCGGCAATAACAAAACCGAAAATATAAAGTCACCAAGTGATGACAAGAGTCTTGAACTATTTGAGCGATATTTTGGTAACGTTCAAGAGTATCAGAATGCAACGAAATCAATGAGGTCGTTTTCACCGGCGTCAGCAGCGTCATGGCATTCTTCACCTAAATATAAACAATCATCCCCAACTAGTCCAAGTAGTCGTACGATAAACACACCATCATGGAGAACAACAGAACATGAACCTGATAAACCAGTGTAAGTGCTTTATTATATTCTTCTCAATTCTAATTCACGTTATTGCTATCGTCTGGGCATGTTGTGCCGTCGTCGTCGTCGTCGTCGTCGTCATCATCATCATCATCATCATCATCATCATCATTATCATTACCATCATCATCATCATCATAACCACAGACCTATCTTTCATCAACCCTCGTCATCACTATCAGTGACGTCATCCCAACCTAACCAAGAGACTTGGATCTATCTGATCCGGCTTGTAGTCGAGTCTCCTGGCTATTGTCACTCCCAAAAACTACTGTCACTAACATTTTAGTCAAAAGAAAATACTACCACTTCTCAATATCACTACCCATCCTGTATCACCACAACATTTCGTCTCATTTTACCATCTTCGAAAATAAGAAGAAGTTTACTGCCACCACCATGTTTGCATTGACACCATCACTCTCTACGTTACTAAACTTCAGAATTTCCATCATGAACATTGTCTAATGTCTTTGTCTGACTCTCTCAAGAAGCTATATTTGGACAGTATAGCATTTTGAGAAACTAACTCAGATAACTCTCTAGGCTATCAAAAACCACAACCACCAATATATCCACTCAGTATATTTCGTCTCTGCCTTCACCACCATGATAATGTCTCTCTTCTATTTTGTTGACCAATACTGTTTTCTTTATCCTTTCCTATAGCAAACGTCACGTCGGTGTTGACAAAGATTCACCCGTGTATAAGACAGTACATGAATTTCAGAACCAACCTAACAAAGCTGGTGACACTAACTCCACCTTTGTAGGAAATTCGGAGGAAGATGAACTAGAATATCATAACTATACGAATCACGTGGTCCAGTCACCAACATTTATGCGATTGAATCAAATATTGGAAGTCGAGGAAGAAAATGGTAAAGAATTGACATGACATTGTAATACAAGGACGTTATGGTCAATGGACAAATAGTTGCAATTTGAACTTTTTACCAACAATTTATAATGTAATGTTTCCATGAAGATCTACGGTGACACGTCCTTTGATTCATTACACGTACACACTTGCTGATATTTCCTACTTTCCCTGTTAACTACCGCAGAAGTTTTGACGTCCATTTATATAATGAGCTACAATTTTTATTGCACAAGTTGCTCAGTGAGCATAGAAGACTGCCAAAAGTACGTTAATTACTTTTTATTCTATCCTCGATAAAGAATAGTGAGATTGAAATGTTGGCAAAGTTTTAATTATAAAACATGTCTGTAGCTAAAGTCACGTTGTATATGTTTCATCGTAATGTGTCCATCACTGCAAAAGGACAGTGACACCGTCGGAAACGCAGAAATCGCGTTGAGGGCGCTCTCTGGACGAGGACGCGCATTGATATTATTGTTGTCACTGGAAGAATTTCACTCGGGAGGAGATTAACATTGACACACATGTTCTTGGAATCGTAGCTGGTCGTTCTGTGTATCCAAAAACGACCAAGCTGATGCCTTGTCCGGTCAAAGGTCGTTATCTCTTCTCGAAAGCGAGATAGTAAACTGGTTGTTTTAATATGAATTTCAAAGTTTATTTAAATGAATGGAAACTCTCGGAGTTGTCATTTTTGGAAAACTTAGCAACCTAGTGGTTATTATTTTTTGTTTGTAAACATAGCTTTCTGTTTTATCATTAAGTGATGTAATGTCTTTTGAGGAAGAAACTATAATCATGGCAGAAACATTCTTAATTTAACAGAAGTAAATTAGTTATCCTAATAAATATGAATATAATCTGACAGCCGTCAAATCTCTAATCTCTATTTGACAAATAATTACAAAATTACAAAATGATTATAATATTCTTACTCAACATTTACATAAAAGTTACACTTGGAAGTACAAACAACCTATCATTAAGACTTGGAAGTCACTGAGTACAAACATCTCCCAGCAAGTCACCGAACCAGCAATAAGTGTGCGACAAATTTCTGTTAACAAATGTTCATATTTGGCTCCAATTTTAAGGCATCGTAATTTATGTTTATAATTAGTTGCTAATAGTTTGATCATAGAGACCAATCACTTAATGAATATGTAAAGTTGTAATACTCAGATTGGCAGAAACTAGTCGGCACATAGAAGGAATTATAATAGAAAAAAATTCACACATTCCTAACCTTCATGATAAATAATATATTACGTGGAATTTGTCTACTTTCTTCGCACTTCAATACATTCTTTATACATATCCACACCATTTCTTAACTCTTCGGATACTAATGTACATGGCTTCTAGTTTGGCTTGCTTTGCAATTGTATGCAATACTTTCCATTATCGGATGACGAATTTCGTCTAGCCAGTCGGCTTTACTTGCTTTATTGTGTATAGGGTTTTCTATTACCGGCTTGCTTGTCTGTAATCTCTGTCGATTTGCCGGCTGACGAATTTCGTCTAGGACTAGGGATACCACGTCAGTTTAACTTGCTTTAAGTGTGTAATTATATTGTGTATACGGTTTTCTATTACCGGCTCGACTGACCATTTTTGTCAAGTGTACAACCGACGGTTAATTGTACATGTAATTACCAATGAATAATGTACAATGCTTTCCAATGTCGGCTAGTTTGCCAAAGTATGATGAGGTCGATCACCTTTTTTACTTTATATTCACTTTTATAATGTCTATATTCAATAATACTATCGTTCTGGAAATGACGTAACGTCAGTCACATTTTGACAGAGCGGAAATGACGTAATGGTTATATTTTGACTGAGCTTGAAGGCGATACTTATAATGCCCCATCACTGCAAAAGTGTTAGTTCCTTCTCGCTTATTGTAACACAACAAAGTCTTTATTTCGGTATTTTTGAGTACTACTTTTATACACTGGTTTGTACTGTCTAGTTCTAGTACAAGACTAAACACGTGACTTAAATTATTGCAGTTTACCCCTCATGAAATATATAAAATAGATGCCATTTTCTCACCATCACGTGACAACTTGACATAAGTTGATTGGAAGAAGAAAACTCTTCGAAAATTATATTTTAATTGAAATAAAGTTTGGAGATTATCGTAAATTGACAATTGTGCTATGAAAATAAACTTTTTTTAATCATACCGATATATATTTTGATATTCGATGTCTACGTGTATTTAACATTCCAAACATCTATGTATCCAGCATTGGTTAATAAATAAAGCATGTTGAAAGGTCGTAGAATTACTATTTCACGAGTGTTTTGTGTTTTCTTTGTAACATCTTGACCTCTAGACTCTCCCATCCTGGCAACTTTGGCCAAAAGGCTTGTTTATATACAACTTTGACCATTTGCTGTATTTGTAAGTCCAGTCTCGTTGTACGATACGCCCTCAACGGTTTTTTAAGAATATCCTCAAACGACGAAAGCCCACTCACTGCAATGCAGTGTGCACCACTATTATTGCTAGCTAGAATGACCATGTGTCTGATATTTTAACATAAAAAACCCAACAGTTTTACCCTGAGTAAAATGTCAAAGTAACAGCGTTTGTGATATATGCTATCATAGTTAACTTTCGCGTGACAGAAACCGAATGACCCTGAGGGTTAAAATACCAATCCGTTGTTCTTGAATCTAACACCAAGCAACCATGACTGCTTGATATTTCGCAGCGCCGCATGCCGCGGAAGAAATATCATATTTGGTTTGCGAAAATGGCTCAGTGTCACTGCATTTGAAAGCAATTTTGACTTAATGACGTCACAAGTGGAATCCTTGCAATGGAAATTCTTCAGGTTCCCATGGCCTAATGAAAAATATGACTTCTCCGTTCAACCTGTTTTAGTTTCGTCAAGTGATGACATGTTGGCGTATTTTGATGTCTCACCAGCTGATATCCAGACACTAGGAATACTTTGTGGTTGATTTATCTATTACTACATAGAATATACACTCTAGATTAGGATTTCACAGAAGGCATACAACCACCCTTAAAATAATGTCCATGGTTTACATTACTGACTCTTCTAAAAATAGGTCGGTGCTAGCTGGTGACCTTTTTCGAATTTTTATTTTTCTGAGGTTATGAGATTTTATTATTAGTTAAAAGTCTGACGTCACGCTTGTTTGTCTTGGTAATTTAATTTAGATGTCGACAGAGAAAAGCTGGTCAGTCGGGTAATTGTAAACCCGCCATCTTTTATTTGAGTCTTGACCCCACTTTCAATTTTCTCTGATAATGTTGGCTAATATTAGCTTAATATTAATATTAGCTTAATATTTCTCAGGAATTGTCAATTGCCATGCATATCTTTCTTCTAAAATAGGACAAACGCCAACAATTTATAACTATATTATAGTGCATAAATTTGTAGCCTGGAGTGTTGGCAGTCGTATACGCGTAGGGGTCTTGGCTATTTCACAAGTACAAACGTCATATGGTAGATATCACGACATTGGTGAGACCGCCAAGGCTTACAGCAGACTACACTTCAAAAGTAGGCCATTGACACTATGTGCGCATGCTCTGTGTAAAGAAGGATGCTTAAATTGGGCTGACAATGTTATTGACGTATCTGAATAAAGTATAGATATCTATTGTACACATAGTGCGAATACCACACGCAGTTGTAGAATCCGGCTAGATTGTAGTGTCAGCTAATTCGCCCACCAATACTTCGCTATACGGTCTATCACAGCTGTCTGCTACACGGGGATGCAATTCGAAGTGACGCTTCAGGGACCTAGTCCTTGGGGGTTTCGACTCGGAGGGGGAAAAGGTACAGGCGGACCTCTTATAATTGCCAAGGTAAGGAGATAATGTTGCAGTCTTGTTGGTGGGCTGGGGTGGGCTGGGGCAGAAGGTTGGCGGAAACATTGAACACGAGTTTGGGTTTAACACCCCGTGGGGCCCTAGCAAAACAAAACTTTAGTGATAATTTTTTTGAATATTTATGTATAAATAAAAGTAAACGGTTCACATTTTGAGCTTAATAATGTATGTATTGAAATTTATATAGTTATTGAAATTTGAATCGACTAAGCATTTAAAATCTTTAATGTCGCGAAAGAAAGTTCACACTATTTGTTTACCAGCAAAGAGTTACCATAAGATTGGGTACAACAAGTCATAGAATATGAAAAGGTACAAACAAGTCGTTTTCGATTTGAAATTATTTGATCGTGTTAACCAGTTTACTCTGTTTGATAAACCTGATAATATTGTCCGTCTACTTTTTCGATTGCAGAAAAATAAAAATATTTGTTAAGAATTTTAACATCGACTTTAAAAGTAAAACACCAAGTATATAATTTTAAAAAGCAACTCAATAACTTGGGTAAATTACGTCACATTTATAGAATGGACTAAAACATTTGACAGTATTTCAGGTCTTTTGTATCGCTGTAGACTGTTTGTGGTCTACGCGTGTCATATTCACCATGTCTAGTTTACAGGATATCACGGATGTTTTAATGAGCTCAAATGCCTTCCATAAACTCAGTGGCCACCAAAAGGAAAACAAATCTATCAGACTCTGGAATTCAGGTCGACCCGAATAAAATCATATACCATGTGTTCAGAAAATTGGGTATTAAAAGTTGGCAGAAAGAACGAATTTTGATATTATTTCATTTAAAGAAGGGTATTGTTTGGGCGGGTAACTTATCACACAAAGTGTAAATCTGTCGTCAACTTCTGTGTGCGTCGCTATATTTTAACCCCGGGCCTCGCTTTTGAACCCCCTATTTTCATGAAGAAAAAACGGTAGACGCTAGATGAAAGACAAGTATTTGTCTCCTTCGATATTACAGTTGGTAACTGAACTATATAAGCTTACTGGTAGAACTTTTATCCAGTTAAATTCATGAATTAATCACAAAAGAGTTCAATACTTTTTGAGGAAACAACACTGATGTGTCTTAATGTTTTAGCCAACTCATTTATTTGTAGGGGATTAGAGGGTCTGAAGATGACAGAGATCGCTGACAAATTCCGCGCAATCTTGGACAGTAGCAATGACTTTTGTCACCTCACTTAAAATAAAATTGTGTACGCATGCGTGGTATTGATTAATCATTACTGAATGTGCTATATTGGTAAAGATTGTCCTGGAACAGTTTCCACTTTTGGATTTAAACTGTGTATTAGAGCAGACCCTGAAAATAAAACTTTGACAATCGAAATATGCCAACGAAATCTAAACAGCTCATGAAACACATTTCAATCAGAAATATTCTAAATACTTCGCTTTCTGTGACACGTTTTATTTAGAAAATAACTCCAATGGCGATAAATGTTCGGGCATCAGTTTCATTTTTCATTGGCTGTAAATCCATGCCTACCTCTCTTAACTGTCAGATACAGACCTGAAAACATTTTTCCGATAAAACGATTCTTTCGTAAACTTGGGAGATAAGTTTAAGAGAAATACGGTAAATACATTTGGATAGCTTCACGTTAAATCACTGACTCCAGCTTTTAGAATATTGAAGTACTGTAACTAGTGGCAACCATTGGAGTTTCAAACTGTGCTCGATAATTAGACGATATGTTGTGTTTTGACATTTAAAAAGTCAAACAAGCACATCGGTTTATCTATTAAAAACTAAAACATTCATTACCGCTACCACTGCAGATTATGATGATGATGGCTAAAAAAAACACTCTGTAACGTTACGACGCTTTGTGGTTAGTTTCGTGTTAAATTGCAATAATTAAAAACATATTGATAACCATGTACATACTATTGGTAATTGATAGATCGTTAATTTATTCAGATATAATATACAATTATACATATTTTAATTATTATAAAATAAGAACTTTGGATAGACTAAAGTCATCAATTCTATTTTCTTACGTCATATCCAGTCAATTAATTATTTTTATGTCTGTCTCCCATTATATCAGACTACAGCCGGTGGAAAAGCTGGCCAAGCACAGATCTTACCAAATGACGTCATCCTAAAGATCAATGACGAACGTGCGGAAACTCTGACAATGAGTGATGCTCAGAACTTGATTAAAGATGCCACAGAAATCGTATTTTTAATTCAGAGGTAAGGAATCAAATAGATTTAACAAATGATTTCAGTTCCCCCTTCCATATTTTAAAACTTTATGTAAGGTTTACAACATATGTATGTATGTATGTATGTATGTATGTATGTATGTATGTATGCATGCATGCATGTATGTATGTATGTATGTATGTATGTATGTATGTATGTATGTATGTATGTATGTATGTATGTATGTATGTATGTATGTATGTATGTATGTATGTAGGTATGTAGGTAGGTAGGTAGGTAGGTAGGTAGGTAGGTAGGTGTGTGTGTGTGTGTGTGTGTGTGTGTGTATGTATGTATGTATGTATGTATGTATGTATGTATGTATGTATGTATGTATGTATGTATGTATGTATGTATGTATGTATGTATGTATGTATGTATGTATATGTGTGTGTATGTATGTATGTATGTATGTATGTATGTATGTATGTATGTATGTATGTATGTATGTATGTATGTATGTATGTATGTATGTATGTATGTATGTATGTGTTTACAAAGTTTCTCAAAGAATGAAAATAATACAAATACAAATTTTACAAAATCGTACACCCTCTGATGACGTATGTGACTTTCATTTATAAGTCCTAAAGATTAAAGTCTACGTATTTGTAGTCGATTGTACATATCATTAGTGTGACTTTAAAAA